>NW_004524599.1:4554344-4594405 GCF_000260255.1 Octodon degus
GAGAGAGAGAGAGAGAGAGAGAGAGAGAGAGAGAGAGAGAGATTTCTTGGGAGAGTGCAGTACGACAAGCAGGCTCAGCACCAACGTGGGAAGACATTTGCGTGATCACCTGCAAAAATCACAGCAGGTGTGGGGTTCCAGGCAGCCTCCTGGAAAATGTGACAAATAGCCGAGCTGCCCACCCTGGGACACACCTGTGTACACAGGATGTGATTCTGAGTGGTAAGTATATTAATTATTTGCAAGCCTGGCCACAACTCCTAAGGCCTCTATGCTAGATTTCCAGGGCAGTACTCAGAGTGCTGCAGGAAGAGAGATGCAGGGGACCACGTGTGGTTTTAGGGCTTCATCCAGCAACCATCTTCCATTTTTTAGGCATATTTAAACTATGCCCCAAACTGGCTGGAAAATGGAATAATTCAGTCACTGCCGGAACAGAGCCCCACACTTGGACCTGTCACTTTTGTGTTCCCAGCATGCTGGGATCTCATTATTCTCACCTCTAGCAATTTTCTTTCCTCTTCCCTGGAGAAAGCCTCTGCCCCGAGTTATCCCATCTCTTCATTGCCCTGCCAGTCCTCCTGGCCCTTCCAACCTCCTACTCTTGGAGGCTGCTTCCTCTCACATTCCTATGCACATAGGAGCCATTCCTCAGGTTCTGAAGTCAGGCTGGCAGAGCACACTGGGTTGGTTGCCTGATCCTTCATCCTACTCCTCCCTCTTCCTGAAGGGGCAGAAATTAGTGCTATGGTGTGAATCTTTAATGTCTCCTAAGGACCATGTGGTGAAAGCTTAGGGTCAAGCTACTGGGAGATGCTACCTGCAGGTGGTAGAACCTTTAGGAGGGGGAGCCTATTAGAGGAAGTGAGGTCACCTGGGGCGGGGCTTTGAATAGGATTGTGGAACCCTGGCCCCATCTCTTTTTCCCTGATGCACAGCCACCATGAAGTGAGCTTTTTTTAGCCACATGCTCACACCATGACATTCTGCCTCACGAAAGCCTAAAAGCAATAGGGTCAAGCAACGATGGACTGAATGACTGAATGAAACCATAACCCAAAATAGCTTTCCTTTTTTTTTTTTTTTTTTTTTGGCAGTACCAGGGATCGAACTCACAACATTGCACTTGCCAGGCAGGTGCTTACGCCACTGAGCTATACCCGTGGCCAGCTTTCCTTCTTATGAGCTGTTTGTCTCAGTTATTTTGTCAAAGTAGCAGAAAGCTAACATAGTTAAATTATGAGAAATGACTATAGTTGGCCCTGCACACCCATGTGTTCTATATCCATAGTCTATCAACCCAGTATTGAAAATATTCAGAGAAAAATACTACCTATGGTGAACATATAAAGGCTCTTTTCTTGTCATTTTTCTCCAAAAATACTGTGTAACAACTATTTACCTAGCATTTATGTTGTCTGAGATGTTATAAGTCATTTAGAGATGGTTTATAATATGTGTCAGGATATGCACAGGTTAGATGTAAATACTATACTATTACATAAAAGGAAATTGAGCATCATGGGTTTTAGTATCAAAGGAAGATTCTTGAATCAGACTCCTGTGTACACCAAGGGGAAACTGTAATTAGGAAGGTAAAGTTTCCTTCCTGTGTGGGTGCTGGTCTCTGAAGACCAGAGTTATGTTGGCAGAGTTATATTACATGCAAAGGACCATGGTGTAGGGCCAGTGAACCCACAGCTCCCTGCTGGCCACTCAAGATAGAGCTGAGGGGTTGGACAGACCCCAGGGGACAGAAAAGCAAGGGTTCATCTGCGGCTTTTAAATCAACTAAAAGATGACCCAGACAGAAAACAGAGAACCATTTCACACCTTGTAGAACTGCACGTGGGACTTCCTATCAGTACGGCTTGTGTTTGTTTCCCTTATGGTCTTTGCAACATGGCAGAAGCCCTTAGCCTGCTTTGAAACCAGCCCAGTGTTCACTACCAGCGCTACACACATCTGCCATTCAATAAACAGCCCTCCTTTCATGCTTGCCTTCTGGATGTATGTCTTACCTCCCAAGAGTTGCTGAGTTTCCTGGTTGTGTTCCACAGTCTGGAACTGAAGCACACGCTAAATGTATGATTATGTAATCTCTAGTAAGATGTATCTCAGCAGTTAGTATCATCATATATAAAAACAGCAGGGTGCATTTTTATCATCTTTGCAGAATTTGTGCTTATGTTTGTTGTTCTGCTTTAGTTCTTGGTTTAAAACAACATGTTATTACCTTACAGTTCTGGAGGTCAGATGTTCAAAATAGGTTTCACTGAGCTGAAATCAGGGCGTCCGTGTGGCTGCACACTGCAGGAGACTCTGAAGGAGAATCTGCCACCCTGCCTGTGCAGCTCTAGGGGTTGCTGCCCTTCCCTGGCTCCAGCCCCCCATTCATTCTACGGGGAGCAGCAGAGCATCTTCACACCTCTGTCCAACTCCTGGCTCCTTCTTCCCTTCAAAGGGATCCTTGTGATGATGTCAAGCTCACCCATGAGGGGGCTGAGGATATATCATTCTGAAATATGACACCTCAACATACTGGGCATCTTACCTTGAAGGAATTGGAGAATTGGGCAAGTGCAGTAGTCACCACTCCATCACTACAATGGCTGAAGTCACCGACTTATGAAGTGAAAGACTGAGTTTGCATTTTGGAAGCTCCAGTCTATGGTTGGCTGGTTTTGTTGCTATGGAGCCCAGAATGGGACAACACATCATGTCATGAGTATAGGATGGAGCTCAGCTGATGGCCAGGGAGCAAAATGGAGAAATAACAAAGGGACTGGGGCCCTATATTCCTCCTTGAGGGCACAACCCCAATGGCCTAACTTCCTCCCACTAGGTCCCACCTTGTAGAGTCTCTACCCCTTCCAATGACAGCATGGGCTTGGGGGACATAGTCCCATTGGGACAACTTGTGAAGTACACTAAAGCAGAAGGCCTAGCTGATTTTTTTCTGCCCTCCTCCCCAGATGCAGGTCGTAAGAATGAAGCACCCTACTTCCAGGATAAGGGACTCCAAGAAGAATCTGAGCAAACAGACTTTGTTGCTCCCCCAAATAATTTTTAACCCCATTGTATCTTCATCTGCATCAAATCTACTATGAAAGAATTCAGGTTTAACTGTTTCTTCAGGCCTTCATTTCTTTATAAATGATCATGTGTCACATAAAACTTAAATAAATTCATATGTCTTTTGTTATTGGAGTCCCAGTGAACCTACAATGGTTCAAGAAAAAGATGTACTTTATCTCATCTTCACTTGGGTAATCCAGGATAGTCTCTCTATCACAAAATCCCTAATCCACCTGCAAAGTCCCTTTGCCATGTAAGGGAACAAGTTTACAGGTTCCAAGAATTAGGAATATGGCCCATTATTCTGTCCAACACAAACAAGGAACTATTATTGTATCAGTCAGCTTTCTGTTGCTGTGATGTAATACCTCAGAAAATCAGCTTATAAAAAGGACTTATTTTGCCTCATGCTTTCAATCCATGGTCTCTGGCCTTCTTGTGCTTAGGCCCATGATGAGGCAGAAGGTACTTGGAAGAGCAAAGCTGCATGCCTCGTGGCAGCTGTGAAACAGAGAGAGGAAGGAGTGAGATCCCACTGGTTCCAACACCCCGTCTAGGGTACTTTCATTGATCCAACTTCCTTCCATGAGGCTTTATCTCTGTGAGGCTTTATCTCCTTGGGTTCCTCCTCTTCCAGTGCTGACGTGAGCTGAGGACCAGGTCTTTAACACATGTCACTTAGGTGACACTGATGATCCAAACCATACCAGGTACTGTCTTCAGGCCTTGAGGTACAGGAAAGGAATGGTTTTCAGAGACCAGAGAGAGATATGATGGTGGGGGAGGAAGAGGCAATAGACTCCATGGTGGAGGTAGTACATACCAGACTCAACCTTTCTGTACTTTGCAAGGCACTTTTGAGATGATCTGACTTAAAGCAGAAGCTGCATAGTACACACAATCTTAACTTTTGGGATGTTGGCCAGAAAGAGTCAGTTCACTAAAGGGAGAGTCACGATAACACAGAAGAGCACCTAGGAGTTCAGAGCCCAGAGCCAGACTGCATGGGTTCAAATCCAGTGCTACCTTCTTCTGGGCATGCTGGACAAGGTACTTCAGGCCTCAGTATCTCTCTCTGCAAAACACAGATGACCAGAAGAGCACCTGACATAGGGTGGCTGTGAGGATTTAATGAACTAGTAATCATGGGCCACTTAGCATGGCTAACAGTAAGTGCCATTGTCATTGTTCTTTAGAAGAGGTGAAAGTGGATTTTGACAAGAGCCCTCTTCATGCTGCAGGAAAAACAAAACTGATTTCAAAGTAAAGAGTATGAGGTCAAACACCCAGAACTACAGATCCTCATTCTGTGACAATCTATTTTGCACATTGGGTAGCCCTTTTTGGCTTCCTCCAGGATGTGGAGCAAATAGGGCTTACATATTTAATAAGCACATCTGGAAAGGCCAGTAAGTGCCCAAAAACTACTGTTGAATGGAACAGAACACCAGCTCTGTGATGCATTTAATCATGACCACAAGGGCTAGTGAGATAGCTCAGCAGACTAAGCGCCTACTTACGCAAGTGCAGGGACTGGGTTTGATCCCCAGCACCACATGCTGTGCTGGCTCCACCCCCAGGCATGCTGAGACAGCTACAAAGACTGCACATGGTGGTGCATACCTGCAATCTCAGCACTGGGGAGGATGAAAACAGGAGGATCACTATGAGTTCAAGCTGTGTAGTGAGACCCTGTACCAAATACATCTTAAAAATAAAAGCCAGAATCTCTTTAAACAATAAAGCATACTTCTCCTCCTCTCTGAGGATTGGCTGGACCTGAGAGTTGCTTCTAATAAACTAAAGCAGAAGTGAGGTGTGAAACTTTGGGAGTACAATGGTACCTTGGTTCATGAATTTCATTTGTTCTATAATTTTGGAAAAGATGGCCATGTTTGAGTTTGTATAAGAAAGATGGCCACTGTCATGTCTGTCTCTTGATGCAGTTTGCAAACAAAAGCAAAATTCTATCCAACACTTGTGTTTGCAGAGCAAATTGTTTTGCAAACTAAAGCACTTGTGAGTTGAGATATCACTGTGCTGTAGAGACCACGCTCCTTTTCAGTCAGGGCCCTCCAAAGAAATAGAACCAAGAGAGCACAGAGACAGACAGGGAGAGACCTAAAGACAAGGACAGGGGTGAGGATGGAGAAGAGGGGTGGGAGGAGAGAAAAAGAGGGAGAGAGAGAGAGGTACAGGCTGATCTCTTAGTGGACTGGCTCCCACGATCATAGAACTAACAGCTCCACATGTCTATACCCTGGAGAGCCAGGGAAATCAACAGTGTGGCTCGGTCCAAGAAGCCACAAACTTCAGAATCTGAGAGGCCAACATGCGGCCTTCACTCTAAGGCCAAAAGCCCAAGAACCCCAGGGGCCACTGGTGCAAATTCCAGATGCCAAAACCCGAAAGCCTAGAGTCCAATGTCCAAAGACAGCAGCAGGAGAAGCATGTCCTCCTCCAGGAAGCAGAGCTGAAGAAAGAGGACTTCCCCCTTCTACTATTCTCCTGTTCCACCTAAGGCCCCGGCTGATTGGATGGAGCTACTACATTAGGGACAGGTCTTCCCTGCTTGGTTCTCTGGCCCACTCTTCTCTGGCAGCACCTGTACAGACACCCACTAACAATTCTCCAGTCACCTAGGCATCTCCCAAACCAGTTAAGCTGACACCTCAAGTTAACCACCACAACTGCCATGCCCATTGCTATATCACAAGGACACTCAAGTGGCCTATGGAGAGATTCACGTTGTGAAGAGCCTCTCAGCTATCTTGAAAGCAGATTTTCCAGCTCAGTCAAGCCCTCAGATGCCTGCAGCCCAGGGCAATCAATACCTGACTAGGACAGCACGAGAACCTGGAGGGAGAACCACTCAGCCAAGCTACTCTCAAATTCCTACCCAGCAGAAGTGGTGAGTAGGAGGCCATAAAGATCTACTAAATCATTAAGTTTTGGACTCATTTGTTATGCAGCAATAGAAACCTAGTAGAAGATCTTTTGCTGATAAAGTTCCAGTAATCAGCTTGATCATTTGAGCAGAATCATACCCATAATGCATGTATCCTTGGGCAATGAACCTGAAGCCTTCAAGGTTTATAAAGATATGCTCAAAATGTGATATATACATCCTGAGACCTGGGGTACATCAAATGAGTGCTCTCTAAATGGCCCTTTTAAAAATACAGGACATGTGACTTTTGACCACATCATATAATCTACCGTGTTCCTACCTGGAGCCTACAGATGTTTTGCCATCTTTGAAGGTCCCACCAATGACAAGAGACTTTTCCTAGCTCACTTTTTCCTAATCTAAGAGGACCTGCCATTCTCTGGCAATGTCTCATACTCGCACACACACATACAAACTTGGGGAGAACCAAAGCACATGCATCCAGCATTAATTACTAATAAATAGTTAATTAACAATGCAGGTGCCAGTTCCTTATCTCAACAAAATGAAAAGACATAATCCCTGTCCTGTGGAACCTACAGCAAAATCACCACAATGTAGTTATGTGTCATAACCATAACAGACATGCATTCTAGACTCTTGAAGGAAGGTAGGAGGCTGCCTGGGCAGTATTAAAGAAAAGAGCATGTTTACTCTGGGATCTAGGACTGACTTTTAAGAAGTAGTTTAGTAGCAGCTTGAGGACTTTTACTTTTGCCCTGGGTGGAAAACCAGAAAGAAAAGCAGTGTGATGTTTCTGATCTGCAGTATTATACAATGCCTTGTGGACTGTTCAACAAAAGCACCAAATAATAACAAGCGTAATCCGAGGCACACACATTACCCCAGAATGCCCCTGTGGCTGCTGTGAAAGGTTGGAGTCGAGTGCAGTGGGCAGGTGGGGTCATGGCCAACATCTCTTTTCCTGGCAGGCTTTGTTCCAGGTCAATCCAGCAGCTACACAACACCACCTGGGCTCACACACAAACAGAACTCACCGAACAGGTGGAATTATAGATCAGCAAGAGCTGTCAGAGTGTTTATTCACTTGCCAGATTTATTTATCAGGTATGGGATTGAAAGGATTTCCCCACAGGCTATGTAGAGCTTAGTGTGCTTTTCCAATGAGCATTTACACTAATCAGGTCTTAGTTTTTGTACGCTAGCACAACAGTGCTTGTGGGTGCCGGCTGGCATTTCTGGTGAGAGCAAATATGCATCCCAACAAACAAAGTCAGCTAAAGTGTGGACCTTTTTCCATCACTCTGGAAAGGAGCTGTCACTTTTTAAAGTCCATGAGCATATTTTAATGATAAGTTCGTTTGGTATCTTGATGAAACCAAGCAAGGTTTACTTGAACCTCAGACACCCAGATAAGAAGGGAGATTTTCTTTCCCTTGGTACTGCGTCTAATGGCAGCCAGGTATCAGATGCCCCGCTGGAGCTCTGCACACCTATGCTGGGTCTAAAATGTAGCTGGACATTCGGGTCTCTGGAAGGGCAAGGGGACAGCAAGACACAGTCTCCTCAGCAAGCTTCTTGGACACCTGCTCTTCCATGGAGCTACAGTGAGGCCAAAACATTCAGAGGAACAGTGAAAAACCCAGCATCTCATCTGGTCAGGCTGATGCCAAACATCTGGATGCTATCTAGGAAGCCATTAGGATCACTTGTCCTTGGCTCTCCTTACAAATAGGCCCAACAATTAAATCTTGGTTTCAAGTTGCAAAGTTCATATACTTTCCATAAGCATCTTGAGCAGACTGGTCTTGATTATTCTTTTCCATTAAAAACTGAGCAGTTAGCCGGGCATGGTGGCACATGGCTATAACTCCAACAATCTGGGGAGCAGAGGCGGAAGGCTCCTGCATTCAACCCCAGCCTGTGCAAATTAGCAAGATGCTGTTTCAAAGTAAAAGAATAAATTTTAAAAAGAGTTGGGGATGTGACTCAGCGTGAAGGTCCTGGGTTCAATGCCCAGTACCATAATAAAATATAAAATTAAATTAAATGAAAAAAAAAGTTATGTTCACCAAAGAAATCAGGAAACAGGGCTAACAATCACAAAGGTGATTCAAATTCTCAGGTTCTTCAAATGTCCACTTAAGATGGGCAAAGGGCCTTGGAGCAAGGAAGAAACTGATATGCTAAATGTCTCTTGGCTTCAGTGCCCTCACTTTGAAAAACACTCACTTCCTCATCGTGACTTGGTTTTACACAAAGGTAAATGATACCCACAACTCAACCAATTGCCTGTTAGGAATTTTTCAAGACACCTTGAAAGAGGCCAATGGACTAGAGTGCTCTGAAGCCCCAGCTGACCCTAAGGTTGCCGGCTGCTTGGCCAGACCCAACGCATAGTTACAAGGTGTGAGGAGCGCATGCCGCCCGTCCCCAGCCGAGTCACCAGCTCTTCCAACTGCCCTCTGCACACCGTGCTATTCTCTTCTGCTTCCAGGCTGCTCTTGGCTCTCTTACTGCTGTCCACTAAGGCCAAAGAAAAAGCACAGCAGGCAACACTGTGCTGCAGGACCTGCCGTGGACACCTTCTCTCCACAAGGACGATTCTGCCTTCTCCACATTATGATGGAGGAGACTGAGGCTCAGTAAGATAAAGTAATTCACCTCCCTGGCACTGCGCTGAGACTTGAATTCGACTCTGCCCATAGCAATGGCAGTATACAGTTGCAGTTAAGATCCACTGAATCCAGCAGGCCTGGGTGCAAATTTGAGCTCGATCGCTGGGCTTTGCAACTTTGGGCCAGCTGTTTAAATTTTTGTAAGGCTCACTCCCATGTGTGCAAAATGGAGATAACAGTAATGTCTCCCCAGGACAGTAATGTCTCCCCAGATGAGATGGTGAGAGATCGGATGGAAGTCCTTGGTTTAGTGAATGCAGGCTGCAAGTGCTTGGTAAGTACTAGTTGTTACCTTCAGGACCTGCCCTGTCTGCTGTCTCATTCATGACTACAAGATCTCTTCACTTCTGTTGCCAGGCTTTTAAAAAAACACTCTAGCTATTTCATATTTACCTTCAAGTTAAAAAAAAAATAACTAGGTACTTAAATATACAGATTTTTCTTGTTTGCTCAACAGGAAGTGTGAAAGTACATACTTCTAGGATGGATAGGTTTGGTTACTTAATGTCGCTAAAGACTCAGGCTCACGTATTATTTCTCATGATTATAAGATGGCTGCTGTAGCTCCAGACCTCACACCTTCACATGATGGAATGAAAGAGAGGAAAACAGAATTTTCTCCTCATGTTCCTCTTTTATCAGAAAGGAAAAATCTTTCTTTGATGGTTCCAACACAATTTCTGTTACCTTTCCTTGATCAGAGGTTTAGTCTAACTTCAATCTCATTTATATGGAAATGAGATTCTCATGGCCGCATTTGACAAAAGTCTATAAACTTTTTATGTAAAGCACTAAGTCATCAATACCTTAGCATTTGCTGACCATCCAGTCATTTCTCACACTACTCAGTGTCACTGTCACAGCACGAAGGCTGCTAGGTAACTTGAAAACAAATGTACGTGTCTGTATTCCAATAAATCTTGTTTTCCAAGGAGTTGGCAGGAAAGTTTAGCCTGTACCTGCCTTCAACCAGTCCTGGTGTGATCAAGCACAAAGCTTCTCTGATCAAAGTTAGGTTCCGTAAGCAAGAAGAAAAGAGGGGGAATAGCCGGTGGGGCCATTGGTCTCACTTTCGAGAAAGAGGAGGTATGAAAAATCTGAAGTTCTGAGGACTGAGAACAACAGGAAGCCAGAAGCTACCCTTCTCCACAGCTTTCAGGAACCAGGGTTTCCTGGTACCTACGCCAGGAAAAGGAGAGCCGGTTCCCCTGGTGCCTGGCGTACTCACACAGGCCGCCAGTCCCACACCCTGTGCTGGTAACTTAGCCGGAGACCTTTGACTTTCATCTGTTCTACCTACTGCATTGCTATCTATAGCTTGGAGATTTTGCAGGGAGGAAGGAATGTGGAAAACAGTAAATATTTCTTTAAAAAGTGACACCACTCATATTAGCATAAAAGATCATGTCTACTTTTCCTGTAAAACAGCCTTTCTAACTGTATGCCCCACAGTTCCACTAAATGTCCCCTCTCCCCCAGCCACTTTGTTTAGGAGCCAACTGTTGTCTTGCTACCGAGCACTGTAGCTTTGCTTTAGCCTCGTACCTTCTGTCAACTGCAGAACCGGTCCTTAGTTCTGCTGCAGCAGAAAGTTTCCCCAGTACATGAGGTTTCTTGCTGATCGAATGGAAACATAGTTTTGTATTTTTTATGTGCAAGTCATCAAGTTACATATGTGGTGCAAAGGAGAATGCAGAAAAAATAGAAGACGCCATCGCTTAACTCAATGACTGACTATACAGAGAAAATATAGATAAATATTGAGTATGAAATGATGAGCACGATTGGAAAACTATTTTTTTTTACAAAAGGAACATATGCAAGGGGTGGCCAAAAATATATGTGAATTTTAAGTTTTTAAAAATTGTAGAGTCCACTGCTACTGATTCTCCCTGGAGATCATCCCCCCTTGCTAACACCAGCACCCTATTGTTCTTGCCACTTTCTGCAGCAGTCTTCCTTTGTGATTGTATTTACCAGACAAGATCAAAAACGCACTGAATGCTGCTGCTGAGTGCCATCCAAGAGAAAGGCAGGCTCAGAAAAGCGTCAAGGTATGGCCTCCTCTACCTCGTTCATCAGATCTGGCACCATGCAACGTCTGCCTGTGCCCCAAAGTCAAAAGGACAGTGAAAGGTAGATGTTTTTAATTGATTCAGGACATCGAGGCAGCCATGAATAAAGACATCCATGAAAAAGGACTTACAGGACTGCTTCAGAAAGCGACAAGAATGTTGGGAGAAAGGTGTGAGTATACTGGAGAGTATTTTAAGGAAGAGTAATGTCAGTGGGTCTTTTGGCGTCATATTTTTTATGTTAAGTATGCACAGTAGTTTGTGCTCATACCTCATGAGTGCAAATCAGCAAATAACATGCTTGGTAAAAAGAAGATATAGCCACTTTCCTCACAATTTTTTTTAACATGGTTGTAGAGCACAAGTATAAAAATTAAGTATAAGATTATGAGCATGACTAGAAAAATGTATCTTTTTGAAAAGGGCTGCCTATATGCATCCAAATGAGCCTTACCTTACGTCACTCTTTTGAAATAAATATATACTTTCTGGTAAGCCCACCCTGACTCATCTTCCAAGGCAATTTTCTCTTCTAGAATCACATTTAGACCCACTCTTTAAACCACAGAAGGAAATCGAACTCATCTGATTACCGTGTAGCCTATTCCATTTCTCTTAGTTTGGTTGCTGGCTGTTGCACTGGTCTTCAAATGACACCTGGATGGCTGCAAATACCTGATCTGCCTTCAGGGGAGCAGCAGCTAGCACCGAACGTATTTCACAGAGACACCTGCATCTGTAGAGGCAGCCGGTGATGGCCACTCGAACCCTGAAAAGCTGAAGGAGAAGTTGGGCCTCCTGCTGCTAGAAAAGCCCAATGGGGGCTGGAATTGGACCTGGGAGTCGGGCAAGGTTTGGTGGAGAAGAGTAACAAGGAGTCAGCAAAGCAAAAGCACTCTAGTTCCTGGGTTCAAGTCCCAGCTTTGCTGTTTACTGCCCATAGACCTGGGATGAATTTCTTTGGCATCTTCTGCCTTCAGCCTTCTTAACTAGAAATGGGACTAATAAACCAATGGATCCCTCAAAGATGTTGTAGAGATTGAAAGAGTTAATATGACAAGACACCAAATATGATGTCAACGTTTGCTACTTCACTATTATTATTCCCTGCAGCTGAATAAAATCTCATTGATCAGCCTTCCTCATCAATCTCAACGATTCATGAAGTTGCTCATCATTCAGCTGTTATATGGCATAATCCAATCAAGTGGCAGAGCCCAACCTTTTCATTCAAACCAGTGTTTCTCACCTCCTACCAACACCTGGAGAGGCAGAAGTCTGTAAATTTGTAGTTGAGACGGGGACCTGCATGTCACTGTCTGTTTCTCCTTCTGAATTTTCTGCCTTCTCCAATCATTTATTGGTGGTTCTCACCTTGCTTTAATCCTTTTAGGCTACTATAGCAAAATACCATAGAGACAGCAATTTGTAATTAATAACGAAAACACTACTCATTGTCCTGGCAGCTGGAAGTCCAAGATCCAGGTGCTGGCAGATTCAGTGTCTGGCAGGGTCTCACTCTTTGCTGCAGAGATGATGTCCTGTTGCTTTGACACCCCCCCCCCATGGCAGAAGGTGCATGAAGTCACCCTGACCTCTTCATAATGGCAGAAAACCCTTACCTCCCCAAAAGCCACTCCTCTCAATACTAGCATACTGAGACCCCAACATTCAGACCACTGCTGATCTCAGGTCCCAAAACTAACGCTCTTCAAGGAGAATACAGCTGTTACTAGGAGTTGGTACGCTTGGGGTGGCAAGGTACACATCCGGGCTCTTTCTCTTGGGTAGTGATCTCGTGGGTGTTTCGATCCTGTCCCCATTATTGGAGAGCCCCTTCTTGCAATCCCACGACGTGCTATCTAGTGTGTGCTTGTGCTCTGAAAACCTACAGAACTAAAAACAACCTTCTCTGCTTTGGGGTCCCATCTGGCCCCTGCATCTCCCAAACTCCATCCGGGGGACACCGGTTACACTCCCGTTAGGTGGAAAAGACCAGCACGTGGGCATCTCTTTGAAGAGAAATCTGCCCTCTCCAGGGTCCTCAACCTGCGAGGGGATGGCACCAGCAACAGCACAGCAAGGGTACATGCCCACCTGAGAGTGGGGAAAGCCTGCAGTGTCCCCGTCCCCCCGTCCACCCCCCCACCCCACCCCCACCCCGGCTTTCAGCAGAAATTTGAGCCCTCACGAACACAGGGCCCTTTTTTAGTGGCCATTGGGAGCCGGTGAGAGCCAGCTTGGCTCAGACTAGAGGGAGCTTGTGGGAAATTCCCTGGAGCGCAGCTCAGGGGTCCCCCAAGGTGAAGAACGTGCCTGACTACTAGGGATGGAATTTTCTGCTTGTGTAGACAATGGGCAGCCAAAGTGTGTTTCTCTTTCCTGATCCACACGCAGCAACGAGCTGGCGACTGGATTTGCCTTCGCATTCACGCGCCTTCTTTTGCCCCAGATCCAGGAACATAGTGTTGAAAATAAAAGAGGAGCGTGGTAAGCACGTACTTCTGGGGAAAGAGGGTCTCGGGGAGGGGACACAAGACAGCCACAAGGAGAAAAGTGAACGGCTTCCCAGGGAGCCGAAAGGACGCTCTCCCGCGCCGCTCAGTAAACCCGGGCGCCTGGCGCCCGCGGCGGGGTCAAATGAGGTCAGACAAGCTTACCGCTCGCGTCCCGGGAATTAAGGGCAACGCGGGGACAGCTGCAGCGGGAGGATCCGTGTCCTCGGCCGGCTGAGCAGGTCTGCACTCGGGGCGGGGAGGGGGGTAGGTCCCGGGAGGTGCCGCGTCTCCCCCCGAGGAAACCCGAGACCGTGCTGGGCGGAAAGCCCAGAAAAGAGGCGAAGGATGATCCCCGCTGTGTTCTACGCCTCTTTCAGGACCAGAGCTTACAGCACGGCTACTAAAGCAAAAACAAACCAAAACACGCCTGCAAACATCAACAGATTTTCATCACCCACAGGCTCCAAAGCTGATTCTCTAAGGCGGCGACAACGAAAAATCGCGAAGTACAAATTGCCCCGAGGCCACGCGAGCAGAGACAGCGAAACCCCGGGCGTGGCCGGCACAGAAACTTCTGCACCGCGGGGCAGGGCAGGGCTGCGCTGGCTCCCCTGGGCTGCTGACCTGCTCAGCGAGACCGGACACGCAGCACGCCACTGCCACCTCGTGGGCGTCGGCAGCTCCGCCCCGCGCAGCACGGTGAAAGAAGCGGGCGGGGTGGGGCGGGCGGCCGGGACCCCGCGGGCGCCAGGCAGCGCACGTCCGCAGGAACGCGCCGGCCGGGCGGGGGCGGGGCGAGGGCGGGGCGCGCCGGCGCCGGTCACGTGGGTTAGCAACAGGCAGCAGCCAATGGGAGAGCGAGGCAGGTGGTGCGCGCTGGCAGCCCTCTGGAGGCTCGGGTGGAGAGGAGGCGTTCCCGGGGCCGCGGAGGGGAACCCAGCGAGGGTGTTCGCCCCGGGATCCCCTTGCTGTGGAGAAGGCGAGCTTGGGATTCCAAGTAGGCCTTTCCCACCCGTGCGTTCCACGGGGATGTCCTTCGGGCGGCAGCAGGGTGCGAGGAGGCGGGGCCCCGCTGCCCGGGTCCCCCAGCTCCAAGCACTTGTTGCTTTGCCACAGCCTTGGGACCGAGCCCATCACTTGCATCCACATGCAGGGGTTAAAAATTAGCCCTTGTCGAGTTGTCCCCCCGCGCCTTTCTGGAGCTGGTAAGCAAGGCAAGACCTTAGGCTAGCACAAAGCCCAAGACTGGCCCGAGGAGGCCATGGCGGAGGAAAGCCAGGGCCGGGGTCAGAACAGGACAGCTTGGTTGGTTTTAATTATATAAATGGAAAAGCCACATCCAAAAGGAGAAATAATGACTTTTACAGTAATCCCACCCTGTGGACAGAAACCAGCCCACCCATGAACGCAGGGGAGGCCACGGCACAAAAGGTCCGCGGTGCCTGGCAGGGCGAGCATGGTTTCCATCAGAGCCTCTCCTTTGGTTTCTGGGTCCCCTTCATGGGCTGCCTCTCTTTCCCTGTCCTCTCCTCAGAGTTCACCTCGTGTTTTCTTCTGGACAAATCCAGGGAGCAGATGGTCACAGAAGGGCATCTAGACCATTTCCCCACCCCAGAGCACTTTGGAGGAGTGAATTGTGATGCTGGTGTATGGTGTAACAGGCAAGACCAAGGGTGGCTAACCTATGGCATGTGTGTCCAGGGGGCATGCAGAGCCCTCTGCCATAGCGACCCAGGTAGCCCCAACATTGCCCCAGTAGTTGAATATTGAATGTTCAGGTGTTATGATTTATGTCTAGGTTCCCCCCCCCCCCAAGCACATGCAGTCATGGGTCACAGTTCCAGCGTTTGTGATTAATTCATGATCCAAGGCTGGCATGATGGGTCTGAGTACTGATAGAATCATGGGTGTGAGTGCTACACTCAGCCTGGGGCAGTTAACCTCAAGGCAATATAGGAGGACAGAGACTTGCTCCCTGTTGCTGTTTTTGCCAGTACTCCTCAAATTTGTTCTTGCAGTTTTGCTGTTTTCTACCCCATGAGCTGCTACCCTTTGCCATGTACCAGTCTGCCTTGGAGCCAGCTGAGTATGGATTGAAACCTCCACTAACTGTGAGCCTTTCCTTCCTTAAATTTGGGTGTTGTGTATTTTGTCCCAGCAAGGAGAGAAAAGTGACTGAGACATCAAGTTTAATTGTAGTGTTCCCACTTATAAGTGGGTCTGGGGTGCAGTTTAAGCACTCATTCTCTAAAAGATTTGCCATCAAGGGACAAGACTCTGCCAACGTGCAAGATCTAACCAGTTGAATCTGGGAGTTTCCAGGGGTCAAAGATCAGAGTGCCAGCTGACACTGTGAGCCCAGCCTGGTATGCAGGCACCTGGGAGTCAGCCACAGTGGTCCACTCTGAATCTTGTTTTCTTCTTTTTGTGGACTCTGTCCACTGAGTTGACAAGCCTCAAGGACCTGCCCTGTGTTGGTGAATAGTTGGTTCTGCAAACTCAAACAGTATTTGATTTTTAAATGTACCATATTCTTGAGTTCCTGGCCAAAAGGGGTTTTTAAGTTGTCTTCAGGCTGTATATTGAGGCTGAGTCAACAAATAGCCTTGAGGTTAAGTGTCCCTGCTTGGATCATGGTTATATAGCATCCTAGCAGGGGATTAGCAGAAGGAAATGCACTCAGGAAGAAAGAAAATAGGGATGGACTGCCCTGTATCCTAGTCTGGAGTGAGTCACCCTACACTAGGTGACCATGGCTCTCATAATCCTCCCCCTCAAGCTCCTCCCTCTGGTGCTTCATTTTTCCTGAGACTTCTGTGATCGTGGAATAATAGGACTCTTACTCCATGTTTAATATTATTAATAATATGATGTAATGGAATGAGTCATGGCCCAGAAAGAAAGGTATACCTGGTTCTAGCCCTGGCTCTAACACTTGATAGGCTCCATAACTTTTGACAAATCTGTAAGATTTAAATCTTGGTTTTGTCATCTCTAGAATGGAATGAAGATTTTTACCTGATAACTCCACAGGGTCGAGATTCAATTTCTCAGTTTTTCTCATCTATGAATTAAGGGGTTTGAACTAGATTTATAGTTTGAAAATTTTCTTTAGAAGTGAATTCCCCTTTTAAAATAGAATCTAACATAAAACTCCAACATATGAAACAGAGAGTGACTTTCTTTAAAGGCTTTGAGTTTTCCTTACTTAGATCTTTTACTCTTCAGAGACCTTTGTGGCACCTCTGTGGGTGAGGGTTTTGAAATTCACCATGCTAGATAATTGTGGAAGTACTCTCCATCTCTGAAACCTACACAGCAAGCATTGCTAACTTTGCATATGTCTATGATGAGCTTGAAGTCCTGCTTTCCTTCTTCAAGTAATAGGTTGCTGGAAATAGTTTCCAGCTTTCCTAAAACCAAAACACTTTTCATTACTCCCTCTCTATTTGTAAAGGCAATCTCTCTGCTGGAGAATAAAATTAGATTTTAATGAAACATAGTACGGTGTAATGAGAAAATACCACACAGGGGATGCCTTTAACTAGGTCTACCACCTTGATCAACTTAAGGAACCTTGCTAACCTGTCCAAATCTAGAAAATAAGGAGGTTGAGTAATTTAGGAATCGTAGGCATGCATGTGATTATTCCTGGAGCCGAGGCACTAATGAGTCTGCAAGTTAAATAATCTCTTTCCACTCTGCCTACAGGCAGAGTCGCTCATCACCCTCTCTTTATTGTGTGTATACTCACCCTATTTAGAGCAGAAGAGGACGATAAGAAGACAAATTAGTTTGTAAATGACACCACTGGGACATCACACTAGAAATAGCAACTGAGTCAGTGTTGTGTTTACACAGGTGGTTGAGCCTGCAGCAGGCCTTGACCCCAGCTCACCAAGCACAGCCTCATCTCAGACTGCAGAGTTCAGCTGGACTTTAAATGCAGTGCAGGAGGGTAAACTCGGCACCCCCC
Source organism: Octodon degus (assembly GCF_000260255.1). Lineage (NCBI taxonomy): Eukaryota > Metazoa > Chordata > Mammalia > Rodentia > Octodontidae > Octodon > Octodon degus. The sequence goes on from NW_004524599.1 coordinate 4,571,561, forward strand.
AAACCCCCAGAGTTTGGAAAATGTTAAATGGGAATGATCTGGGTTAAGGACCAAAGACCTGGTGTTGGACCAGAAAGAGTGACCCCACAGGAGAAAAATAGTATGATTCACTGCCTTGGAGCATGCGCATCCTGGGAAAAGGTAACTTTAGGGATGGGCAAAAGAACAACAGCCTTGGTCATGGCTGTGGCTTGGTTATAAGTGAACTTTATGGGTCACTGGGTATCCAGAAACAAACTATAAAAAGAAAAAAGGGTTACCCAACAGCTTTGTGTTGGAAATGGCCATGACCAGTTGTTTCTGGAGGGCAAATGTATTGACCTCAATAAAACTTGATAGACTCAGCACTTGTCTGTTAAGACTGGAATCGGAAGTAGACTTTGGACCTGAATAGTTGGTACAGAGCTGTATCTAAGAGGAGGAGCAGAGGGGATTTTATTCCAAGCAGTAAACAGTATGGTATTCAACTGATATCCATGATCCGCCCTTCATCATCGCCTTCTATCCCACGAAACTGCATGTGGTTACATCTTCCAGGTTAATCCTGATCTCTAAGCAAGTGAATACAGCATGACTTTCACCAATTTGGCTCTTTTCCTTTTAATATCTCATTGCTTAAAGTAAAACATTTAAAGCAAAATACTTAAAAACATCAGCTCTTGAGACAGATTGTCCTTAACTATGTATATGTTTGGAAAAACAATGCCTCATACATTGGTCATCATTTCGGGCTTTAGTGACCTTTGGTTAGCCGGCAGTTATTTATTAGGCATGGTATGTACATAATTCAGAATTACACAGCGTAGTACTCAAACTTGTAGGCAAATGTGAAGCAAGATTCTGCTAGAGATTTGCTTCAAAACAGCATATTTATTTCACTTCATTTTCTCGTGGTTGGTAAGGGGGGCGGTGAAAGTTTCATTTAAAGTATGTTGTAGAAAAGCCCTGAATTGAATTTCAGGAAGCCAGAGTTCATCTTAACTGTCATTATCTGTAGCTATGTGGCCATGGAATCTATCATCTCATGACTGAGGCTCTGAGGAGCACTAGGTTGTCCTTTTTACAAAGAGTAACTATAACCATAGATAGTATTTAGAGACAAGTGTTCTTCCTTCTAAAAATCATGCGACGTGTGCATTGTTATTTCCCCCAGTTTCTAATAAGAGAACTGGGTTTGGAAAGGATTTGAGCTTGTCCAAAATCATACAGCAGGTGACACATCTGACATTGAACCTAGGCTTCCCATACTTTCCAAGTTGCACTCAACTATTACAACACTGAACTGCCTTAGAGTTCATACAGGGGAAAAGCAATGTATTTTTTACTTATGTTAGTTGGGTATGCTTTACCTAAAATGATTGGCACTAGAAATGCTTTGGACTTTAAATATTTTTGAGTTTTGGAATACCCATGTACCTGACTCTCAAAATGAAGGAAGGGTAGGTTTATTTAACTCACAGTCAGTGGAGGTTTCAGTCTATACTCAGCTGGCTTCAAGGCAGAGTGGCACATGGCAGAGAGCAACTGTTCATGGTGGAGGCAGAGAGCAGAGGGAGTCCGGAAGCTCAGGCAGCTAGCTAGCCTCTCCTCCCTCCTTGCATTGTAACGCAGATTACCTGCCCCAGGGCAGGTGCAGCATCCACACCCACAATAATCACAAACTCCAAAAGCTGCCCCATGACTGTATGAGGCTTTGTGGGGATAACTAAACATAAACCATAACAACCTGTATGCATATATACATGATATGTCTTGAGAAGGGAACCCAAGTCTAAATAAAAAAATTCATTCAAGCTTGATGGACACCTTAGATATGTAGACTATGGGTAATTTTACACAGTGTTTTTACTACACTTGTGTCTTGAATACTGCTGTCCCATGAGTTCAGGTGTAGGATTTTCCATACACAGCTTTGTGTTGGAGCCCAGAAGTTTCAGGTTTTGGATTTCTAGATTAGAGATGCACAACTTGTATCAGGTTTTTCCCCAGACTTCCTCAGAGCCACTAACAGAATTCACTCCTTCGTGGTCCCTATGATTTAATGTTTCAGCAATTCTCCCATAAGGGGTTGCTGAAGCAGAAGAGGGTGCTCACTGCAACGAAAGGTAGGAGACTGGCCTTGTAGTTAGCAGCCATGTCCCAGCCTTCAGGAACCACAAGGGAATGGCCATTCAGAGAAGATGAACAGTAGAGACAATGATCTGGTGATCCCTGGCCCAAATTTGCCTGTTGCTCCCTTTTGGAGCCCTCTTAGATCAAGCCTAGCCTCTAAATCCCTCATCAACACTCAACCAACAGTGTACAGTCTGGAGTTGCATAGAGGCATTTTTTTTAAAAAATGGCAGCTGAATCCTGGTTCTCAGAGAGAAGGAGTGTCCAGAAGTGGGTGTGGGTGACTTTGTGTGGTTTCTGAGAACACTGCTCCTGCACAGACACCTATAAAATGTCAACAGTGTGGACCTTGCTGTATGCTGAGTGACCAAAGGTGGTCTCTCAAAGGAGACAATCCTGTTGATCCCAGTAGGATCTGTACCTAACAGTGCTGTTCCCAAAGATCTTGGGGAATGTTTTAGTTTCCAGGAAAAATAAAAGCAGTTTATCCCAGGAGGGCCTCTGAAGATGCAGAGCAGCAATCTGTAGTCCCTGGTCTTGGGAAAACTTGCTTGGCTTCCAGTAGAGCTGCTTGAATTAGTTCCCTTATTCCAAGATCAGAAAAAGGGATGTATGAGAGAAGTATAATTACAAAACTTACTTACCTGTACTTAATTGATTAAATAAAGAATATTCAGTTGAACAATGTCAATATCAAGTTTTACATTTTGTCTTGAAAATGTGGGAGCTGTCAGAAATAATAAAAATAACTGTCAGGAAACAGTTATGCATAGTCTTAAGATAAACAATAGAAGAGTTAATTCTCCATTGTTCATATTAGATTATCTTGATCATATATTATAGATATAAATTATGCTTCCTCCAATAAATTCAGTCTTGCAGATATAGCTATGCTTCTCTTCCAGTCTATTTTTAATTGCTTGAAAACTATTCTTCATTTTTCTGACCACACATATATCCTGTGAACCGCTTTATCAGCTCCCTGGGGTGATGATTACCATTTGGGGAGTCTCTCTTGAGAGGTGGATGGCTATTCCAGTGGAAAGGAGTCTAGCTGAGACCTGGGAGACCAACAGTTGCTTCTGGCTTCGTTAGCAGCCAGAGGTGAGCTCACGAATGACTCCACCTCTGCAGTCCTGTGTAAAGAAAGGCCGCACAATCTGATGATGTGCTCCGAAGATTCTAAGATTTTTTCCTGAGTCTGGAGTTTCATCTTGAGCAATGCTTGTAAGCAAAAGCAGAGGTGATCACTGCATCTGCTGAGTAGGATCAGAAAGGGGCTGAGTTCTGGAACTGGAGCCAGGAGCCCTGGAATCAAACACAGAAACAAGAGCCAGGACCATAGACTGATACCTAATTCCTGTGACACTCCCTGGTGGATTCCAGGGAAAGGCGACATCCCTAGCTTTATTCTGCAGCCTGGCTTTATTCTGCAGCACATATTGAAGACTGAGACAATGGGATGCTTGCAGTGTGACACTCAGTAAATAAGTTTAGTGTCCTCTCAGCCTTTCATCAAGAGAGTCTCTGATCTCTCTCTCTCTATCTGTCTCTCTCTGTCTCTGTGTGTGTGTGTGTGTGTCTGTCTGTCTGTCTGTCTGTCTGTGGAGTAGAGGGAGGCATAATCGTAAGGGATTAGAAGGGAGTTACAAAGACCAAGGAATCTCTGGACCAGGACATGACTTTCATATATTTCCATAATGCTTGCAAATCCCCACCTGAATGTTATTCTTGCCACCTCAGCCCACACTTAACACCCTGGGCCCTACAGTAGTGCCCCCTTCAGGAGAGGCCTTCCCAGGTTGTGCAGAGAATCCCACTCCACTGCCTCCTCGGGTAGCTCTGATCAGCTCTGCCCATTTCCCTGGAAATGACTGCACACTCTTATTTATGAGTCCTAGCTCTTCAATAAGAGAAACAGGGATAATGATGCTCACTGGAAGAGCAGCCTGAGGAATCACTGAGTCAAACACACACACACACACACAGATGTGAAGTGCATGAGTGGTTGTCATGTGGTTTTTTGTTGTTTGTTTCTTTGGGTTTTTTTCTGAACATTTACTGGGTGTCAGCCATGTGGCAATAAGAAGCATGTGTAAGGTTCAGAGCCAGACAGCCTCTGGTCAAGGCCTCCTTCTGACCTTCCTCATCATTTGGCCTTAAGCAAGCAGCCTAACCTCTCTAGGCCGCAGTGTCAGCCTCCATTCCCCTGCTTCCCTGTTATTAACTCTGGCTCCACCCCAGAACTAATCTTCCTGGATACTCCTAGTGCCTGTGCTCACTGTAATAGGTAGAGCAGCCAGCTAGACTCTAGGACACAGGTTCAAACCAGGTACATGACCTCAGCTCTTCTGGCCAAGGAAGCATGTAACTTCTGTTTGGTGGTTAAGAGAGAAAAGCTCTCCATGCTGCCTACGTGTGAACCAGGAAGCTGGTAGCTCCTCACACATTGGCAACCATCTTGGGGTCAGGTTGGAAGGAAACCAGGCCTGGAATGGCATAGACTTTGAGGAAGTCACAAAGGCAGGAGTTAAAACAGGTCATGGTGGAGCCACTGGAGCCGCGTAGATCCATGTGAGGCCTCATTTTTCAGAGCCCTTTCAGCTACAGCAGCCAGTTAAGTTTCCTGTTGTGCCTAGGCCAGTGTGAGCAGGTTTTCTGTTGGGTGCAGCATGGATGCATCCGACTGCAGCGTCCACGTTGGGCTGTGACATGTTGCCAATTTGAGGCAGATTTTGGGATGATTGTGTCAGTTCCAGCAGACTGTCCTCATTTTAACTCAGCTCCCTCTAAATCATCTGGTAGAGACAGAACCCTGAGTCCTTCGAAGTGCTCAAGCCTCCCTCCCCTCCCCTTTGCATCCCAAGCACATAAAATGTGTCCCGGGGCCTACAGGCAGGTGCGGGTCTTCTACGGTCTGAAAGTTTGTGTGCCCCAAATTCACATATTAAAATTATATCTCCTAAGGTGACAGTACTACGAGGTGGGGACTTTGGGCTGATTACATAATGAGTTCACAGCCATTGTGAATCACATGAGTGCCTTTACAAAGCAGGCAGAGAGAGACCTTTGCCCTTTCCACTGTGTGCAGATGTAACTAATAGCCCCATCCGTGAACCATAAAGCAGGTCCTTTCTGCACACTGAATATGCCAGTACCTCCATCTTAGAATTTCCAGCCCCCAGAACTGTAAGAAATACATTTCTGTTGTGTATAAGCTACCTAATCTATGCTATTTTATTACAGCATCCTGGACTGTTAGAGGGGCTTAGAATCCATTTTCCACTCAAAACAATGATAACACAAGAGGCACCACTATGTGTAAGAGGCACTTTGACTTCCTTACTGCTGTCCTGTTTAGCTGTTGCTGTACAACAAATTGTTCCCCAGAACAGCAAGTTAAAAATAGCAAATAGTTATTGCCTGAGATATCCACAAGCTGCTTGGCTGGATGATTCTGGAGCCTTCAGTTCTTTGTACTTGGACATTGAGAGAGAAAGAGAGAGGGAGAGAGAGAGAGACAAAGACAGAGAGAGACAGAGAGAGAGAGAGAGAGAGAGACAGAGAGAGACAGAGACAGAGAGACAGACAGACAGACAGACAGACAGGGACAGAGACAGAGACACAGACCAAGGAGAGGTTGACACTGTGTAAACAGTGCTAAGATACAGGAAACTAAGTGTCTCAATTACTTTTCTCTCATTGCTGGGACAAAATACCCAACACCCAGAATTAAGGAAGGAAAGGTTTATTCAGCTTGCAGTTTGTGGTGGTCTCAGTCCATCATCAGCCAGCAGACAGAATGGCACATGGCAAAAGGCAGTAGTTCATGACGGCCAAAAACAGCAAGAGCAAAGGGAGGAGCAGCAGCTGCAGCAGCCACAAGCCTTTCTCCCCTCCTTGCATCATATTCAGGCTATCTGCCCCAGGGCAGGTGTAGTGCTCATACCCATAATCCCAGCATTGAATTATGAATCAATCACAAACGCTAGAAGCCGCCCCAGTGACTGCAGGAGGCTTTGGAGGTGGGGGGACAACTAGACATAAACCATAACACAAAGCTGTTGGGGACTACCCTGAAAACTAGCAGTCATTCTGCATTGCCCTCACTGTCCTCGTGCCAGCCATCTCCCTGGGTTTCCCTTCTCTCACCTCTACACACACCTCTCCCACTGTGATTCATGTCTTCTGTCCATGTTCACAGGGTTTCATGGGCCTGGTGTGGGCATTCACAAAAGCAGTTCTCTTCCCCAAGAACAATGAATACTAAATCTTTTTAAAAATGCAATTTGTATCCTGTTGTATCTATAAATGCACTCACATATTCATTTAATTACTTTCCCTTGATAGTAATAAAAGGGAAACTTTAAATAGCTGGAAAGTACTGGCCATTCCTTAAATTCTTCTCCTGATTTTTTCCCGCTCCTCACCCATGATCTCGATGCCCTTTTCCCGTGAGAATGATTTACACCACGGAAGCAAATGAGTCTGTTGGGTGCTGTGTGCTCTCCTCCGCCTGCCGTGCCTTCTGTGCTTCACTCTGACAAGCAGGGCGATTCTTTAGTAGGCTGTCTGGGGAGCGAGGCCACAGGGAAGTTTCTGTCCTGTACCAGGTTGGAGAGACATTCTGAGCTTCATTCAGACTAATACAAATGGAGGTGGCTGGACAGGGACCAGTTGTTCTTTTCAGACTCTGTTATTAGGAGGAGCAGGACCTGAGCTAAGGGGGAAATATGATACAGTAGATCTTTGGTTCAGATTGCCTACAACTCAATTTTGATGTGCATATATGTATTTGGTATTACTGAGCATCTGTTCTAGGAACCTGAAACACAGTGTGAAATAGGACATCAAAAGTCTGCTTTCGGAGAGCTTATCTTTTAGTAGGTAAAGATGGGCTGTACGTGCATAAATATATACCAGGCAACTAAAACAGAGAGATAAGATGGCATCCTCGGGTAGATCCAGCAATATGAGAAAGCCTTTCCAACACTCCATCCTGAGTTTCTTTTCAGATCTTAGATCCATGACTCCAAAGTGCATAATTGGGGGAAAAAAAAGTTTCATCGGGTAAAGAATGGCATATACCTTGAAACGAAAGTAGTACTAAGAAATACAGGAACCTGGAGGCTATGCCTTAGGAAACTGTATAGTATAACTTACAGCATTCAAATCTACTGTACAATAGCTTAAAAATGTATCACCTTTCTTCATCCACTGAACACAGTTGTATTCCTAGATAGGTTTGCCTTAAAACAAAAATAACGTTAAAAATAAAACCCAAAATATTTGGTAGTGGAAGGAAAATGAGTATGTCATGAACCCATGCTTTCCTGGGCCACTGGGATAGTCAGTGCACATGCATATCCTTAAAAATAACCAAAACAAACAAAGAGAACCCTATTATAATGAAAAATATATGAAGTTTCTCTTTCTTGAGAAATCCATCTTGATCATGGGATGGAGGGACAAAGTCACTTATTTTCAGAAGTTACTGTTCTGTCCTTGCGTTGGTCTTCATTTTGGTTTTCTTTCCCAGCTTTTTGCTCAGCTTCATGATCCAGTGTGTCTGTTGTACGGTGGTCACTGACTCTCATTCTCTGAGATTTGTGAGCTTTGCATAAGAAACACCCTGGGAAACACCGTTCTTTATCTGCTGCTCCCTACCCACATCACCTGCCCACGCCCAGTGACATCAGGTTGTTCACCTACTGGAGCCTTCATCAGCCCTGGGCTCTTGATATTTGTAGTCGTAAAAATGGACAATGGGGCCAGCGAGATAGCTCAGCAGTCTAAAACGCCTGCTTAGGCAAGCTTAGGCAAAGTGCAGGGACCACAGTTAGATACCCTCACCACCAGCCCCACTCCCAGGGTGGGCTGAGCCAGCCACAAAAAAAAAGAGGAAGGACACAGCCTGGCATTTCCTGTGTTTGCATGCCTATATGAGCAATCTAGCATATTAATATTTCTCTCATGGTATGTGATGAACAGAATCCTCTACCACACGTGAACTCATTTAATCTCACAGTAGCCTTGTGAAAAAATGGAGGTTGGACTTGCTAACTGATTGCAAGCATTTGATTCCAGACACATGAGTTTTCCAGCATCTCTTGCACTTAGGTGTGGCCATTTGACAAAGCCAAATTCTGGCCCATGAACACCTCCTACAGGAGTGTTCTCTTCCACAGTGCACGTGTGGTAAATGAGGCCCCACTGATGAAAGGTGGCTTGGTCTCCAAGGGAGAGCTTCCTGGCAGTTGTGAAGACTTTTTTGGGGGGGTCCCTACTGCATTACACTGCTGAGGGGCAGGGATTTTCTGTTACAATAGCTAGCTTTGCCTCAATCACTCGTATTGTACAGTGCTTCACTATTAACACAAGAGCTTCATTTCATATGAGAAATTGAGGAATATTATTTTTGTATACACTTCCCTTCTTCATGTTGGACAAGGAGGCTTAGAGATGCTGAATAGTGTATGAAGGTCACAGAGCAGGCAAGAGAGGGAATTAGATAGCTTCAGGTCTAGTCAGCCTCAAGCCTGGTCATTTTTCCACTAGACTGATAATCTTATAAGCTTTGGCAATTACATTGGCCTTAACTCTGAGGTCGCTCTGCAGGTACCCAGGGGAGGGCAGCGATTTTCTGGCATGTATTTGCTGCTGATGTTCCTCTGGTTCTGAGCCGGAGAATTAAACACATACAGTCTCCCGCTCACGACGCACCAGGATCCATAAGTAATGTCCAAACATGTCATGGCCCTTAGCTTCTATTTGCTATTATGGTTTGGGTCTAGATGTTCCCTCAAAGGCTCATGCAGCCAGACGGCTTTTTCCGAGGTGGCTGAATCTAGAGTGTGTGATTCTGGGATTAAGGGTGCTGTGTATAATTAGTACATCAGTCCATCAGTTGACTTGGTGTAGTTCTAGATAGGATTAAGGGTGTGAGTGCTACACCGAACCTAGGGCGTACAAAATAAGGGAGGGAATGAGGGCTGTGTCCTGTCCCCCACCCCTTGGTTGTGCTGTCTCTCGCTGCCATGGACTGTTACCCCTCTGCCATGTGCCTTGAAGCCAGCTGAGTATCGGGTCAAACAATGATAGATTGAAACCTCTGTAAACTGTGAGATAAATAAACCTCTCCCCCTTTAACTTTGGGCATTGGGCATTTTGTCTCAGGAAGGAGAGAAAAGTAGCTCAGAGAGATGTCTTCATCGACTGGATTTTATTTACCTAAAATCCGAGAGGAATGAGTTCATCTTTTCTTTCCCTCTATTTTAAAAACAAATGCTTGCATCTTTCAGGTACCTCTAAAAAAGTCCTCTGACTGCACAGAGTAGGACCTCCGTTCACAAATGCTTTTCTTTGCAAACAATTTGGTTCCCAAACAGAAGCAATTGGCCAAATTTTCATTCTTTCTTATCATCTGGAACGCTGCATCAGATGATAAACATGACCATGGTCATCTTTCTCTCACCAACAGCAACATGACCATCTTTTCAATAATTGTGCAACAAATTAAGGCCACGCACAGAGGTACTGGTGTAAGTGAATAAATATTCAGTGCCCACTGTGTGCAAAGCGCCAGCTACAGTGCTGTGAGAGATTGAAAAATAATGAAACATAAGACACAGCACAGTGACCAAGCCCGTCGACTCTCCACTATGCCTGAATGTAAGTTCCGGTCCCTCCGCTTCTAGCTGTGTGACCACGTTATTTAACTTCCCTGTTCCTGTGTTCCTGACTTGTGCAAAGGGAGTGACCTCAGTAACTCCTGTGAAGCCGTTATGGGGATTAAATGAAGCAACGCATATAAAAGCACTTAAAAGGGCTTCTGACACCAGACAAACGCTAATAGCTATTAGAGATAAATGAAACAGATACACCTAAGCCTTAGCTATGAGCGTTGACTTTACCAGCACCATCTGCAAACTTAGGAGATTCCGTTTTCTTCTCATGACTCAAAATTACCAAAATCTTGGTGCAATTTTCCTTAAACCATACACCTGTTTCCTTGTTCCTATGTGTGGGGGGGAGAGGGAGGGAGGGAAGGAGAGAGAGAGAGACAGAGACAGAGACAGAGACAGAGAGACAGAGACAGAGAGAGACAGAGACAGAGACAGAAAGTGTATCTTTTGTCCTCCAGTGTTCAGCAGGCAGGCACCAAGGAGGGACTCACACATTTTCTCCTCTGTGCCAGCCACTAGGCTCAGCACTTTACATCGGGATTTGCAGGTTTTTTGCTGTTGTGTTTAATCCTCTCAACAACTTCAATCTCCCATTTGCAGATGAGGACCCCTAGACTTTAGAGACGACAGTGGATATGCATCCGAGCTGAGATTCAAAATCAGATCCATCCAGCGCCACAGCCAGGGCTCCTCATCCTCCAAGTTAATCCCCTCCCTGACTCAGCTCCTGATCTCAGGCAGATCTGATTAAAGCCCCAGAATTTCCCAATCTTCTAAAAACAGTCAAAAAGAAGAGATCATTGTTTTAACCTGCTCTGAGTGGGAGGCAATGATGGGCCTTGATATTAACAAGGCAGCTTCTCTCCTAAGTTGGAAGGACCCTTGAAAAGGGTATTTTAATCATGGGTGTCATATTTTATGATTGTGTCTGTTTGTATTTAGTGCACTTGTTCTCCTTGATGTTTTCGCCCTGAGGACATCCAGCAGAACAAAATTGCACACATCTTTGTGGATTATCCTGCCTGCATCCATAAGTTATCCGCCCTTTTAAAATAATTTGCACTAAAGCACCAAGTGTTTTTTCTAATGGGAATAGACAGCTAGTGTTTTTTGATGCAAATGGTTTCTCCTCACATCTCTCCAGCCCAGAGCTAAATCTGCAGCAGCTCAGGAAGGAGGGCTCACAGGGCTCCCGTGCCTCCAGAAGCAATTTCAGCACAGCAGTTGGGAGCTTCAACGTGACTTTATGTCACACCGCTCTGAGGTAGGGAAGGGTAAATGCGCTAGCGGAAAAAGATGGGAACTAACGAGCTGGGAGGTTTTAAGGGCATTTATCATAATCACCGCTCTTGTTCTTAAGAAACTGGCTTCCATTCAGGTGGGTTTGTGTTTGTGTGTGAAGATTAAACTGATCAGTAAAATCATAAGCATAATCTGTTATAGCACAGTGTTTCATTTTCTCCCAGAATCAAAAGATAGATCTTAAAAAAATAACTTCCATAATACTTCAGAACTCCATCTATGTTGAAAACCAGGAACTCCATTTTAGCTTAAGCCCTGCTCCAGCACTTAAACATAAGATGTTTTGAATTTCTCAGTGTGTATCTTCCTTTAACTACTTATATCTGAATAAACAAGATCACGATTCAATATCATAATGAATCTAACTAAGTAGAAGAAGAGAAATAAGCCCTGCACTGAGCATTGGCACCTCCTGGCTAAAAATAAATGTATTTTTCATTATAGTCCATTATTTTCTCCTTACACATAACTGCTTTGGAAGAAAAATATATAAGGGGGGGAAAAGACAATTATAAGCCTAATGAAATGTTTGAGAAATAGGTTTTGCAGGCAAAAGAAAGAACTATGCATGACCTTGATTGTTGTTCGGATAATAATTAATAATTACTGTGACTTCTTAAGCAGTCATTTCTACAGTGTCTCTTCCAGCGAAGTTCTGGCTGGGGTGCCCAGCAGAGTAGCCTGTTAACAGTAAGACAGCATAACTCCTGGGGGCAAGGGATGGGGCAGTTGACCCTGGGAACTGTGTGTGTGTGTGTGTGCGTGTGTGTGTGTGTGTGTGTGTGTGTGTGTGTGTGTGTGAAATCCTTTGCATACCACTGAGGCTTTGCACCTGAGGGAGCGAGGCGTCTTGCACACTGCACACCCCAGCCTCCCGAGCAGTCCACTCCATGCACATCCACACACTGGACTGTTCTGCTGCTCAAGCCTGCTGAGGCTTGACATAGAGGACACACGCCTGCCACCTCTGCAGCTGCCTTTTTTTTTTTTTTTTTTTGTAATGTATTTGGTAGAGGTTCTGTAGGGTCTGCAGGGTCTTACTACCAAGATCAGATTTGTAGTGATTCTCCTGTTTGCAGCCTCCCAAGTGCTGGGATTACAGGTGTGCACCACCACACACAATCTCAGTTACCATCTCAGTGTGCCCTAGGGGCAGGGCTGGCACAGCATGCTGGGGATCGAACCCCAGCTGCTGCGCTCTGCCTAAGCAGGCACTTTAGTCTGCTGAGCCATCTGGCCAGCTCTGAGGCTGCCCTTTGGACACATCCCTCCATTTATTCTGCTGCCTCCTAGGAATTTTCCTGGGATTCTTGACTGTGCGTCCATTTCTTCTAAATCGCCCCTTTTCGAGGTGTGGTCTGCAGACTCCTGATGTTACCGTCGCATAGGCAAATGTGTGACGTGCAAGTCCCAAAGTCTGCCGCAGACCAATGGCACTGGGGCCCCAAATAGGTCCTGGGAAACACATTTAATAGTCACCCTCCACCTCCCTGACTCTACTGTATGCTGAACATCTGGAGTACCGCACTCGCCGGTCGACGCAGTTGCCCCACAGTCTGTCTCTCCCCACTTGCTTCTCCACATCACCATCCCCAAAAGGCACAAGAGGGACAGCCTCACATTCTCTGTCTCCCTGAGAAGCCTTCCTCTCTGCTCAGCAGCCTTTTTCCCATAAGCAGACTCAGGGCATTTTCCATTTCACCCTTTCCTTCTTCCTCACTTAAAAAGCAAATGTTTGCATCCTTTAAGTCATCCTCCTTCTGTCTCACTACATTGTCCTTGAGTCCCAGTGGCACAGTGACACAATCAGAGTACAGACCTGGGCTCCTGCTCTGTTCTCAGAGCAGGGGCTCTGGGGCTAGCCACCATGGCTTCCTACTAGCCAGGTAACCCCTGTTCTTCCTTCCACGACACATCACCGCCACAGCAGTGGGCCTGAGTCTCCCTCGCTAGGCCCCACAGGAGGAACGGTGGATTTGTGTCAGGACCAGCACATGAGGGCACCACACGTACCATAAGCAGTCCCATCTGCAGCTACATGCAGATTGCAGAGCCTAAGGAGTGTTTTTTTGCACTGATGGTGACACAGTGCTCTTCTGGCCTCTCAGAGTCACTGGTGGGGCAGGCAGGTACAGTCCCTCTGCTGAGCTCCCAAGAGACTGCTGGCCACAGGCTGAGAAGTGGGACAGGAGGCCTGCTGGAGCCTCAGCCGCGGGAGAGAACTGTAAGTTCCAGGAGTGGCCACTGGTTTCTTCAACTTCCAGCCTGCTCGTGAGTTAGGAGGACTCAATTCAGGATGGTTCCCACTTGTTCTTTTGAGTCTCAGGCAGATACTCCAGAGGCTGTAGGAAGTGGAGTCATAGGAAAGAGCAGTCTGCATTTGGCAGGGGAGGAGGCCCTCAACACATTCTGTTTTGTTTCTGGAATTGTGATAACCACTACCCCAGAAAGTGTGTTTTTTCTTTATGAAATGGAATGTTTTTATGTTTTCATACCTATCCCATGACAGAGGAAGAGGAGGGAAGAAGAGGAAAAAAGAAGTAAAAGGAGAAGAAGAGGAAAAGAAGGAGGAGGAGGAGGAGGAGGAGGAGGAGGAGGTGTGGGAGAGAACAAAGGATAAATGTGAAGCTTAGGATCTGAAATGTGCCCTCGTATTCTATTTGGGATATGGTTATATAGAAAATATTTGAGGGTGCTCTTTCTGACCCCCCAAACCAATGCCTCTCCTCCCCCCTTGCTCCCAGTGCCTAAGCCAAAGCCAGCTGTGTTCAACATCTGGAAGAGTGCTGCTGACTTCGTTTCATCCCATTTGATTCCCACTGGCTTTTATGGTTCCCATAAGTGATTGAAGAAAAGTTCTCAGTTGGAAAAAGCAATAAAATCTTCCATAAATTCTTGGTTAGCACCAGCTTCAGGCAGCTCACTAGATTCTCCTCAGCACCGTTCTGAGTCTGTGATAGCCGCCTGGCTAATGTGAGACTGGATCCCACCACAGCGGATCCAGCACTCTGCTCAGTGACATCTTAGAACCTCCATTTGGACCTCTTCAGAGATAATAATAATGATAATAACTACCTCTAAATACCAGAGCAGTGCTTATTGTATAGTGCAAATGCATTTTTATTCTTATCAATTATTGACTTAATATTTAGTCATGAAGATCTTTTTTTTTTGGTGGTACCAAGGATCGAACTCAGGACCTTGTGCTTGTCAGGCAAGCACTTATTCCCCTGAGCTATCTCCCCAGCCCAGAAGATAATTTATTGAGAAACTGTGATAAGCATTTTACCTATTTTGTATTGCTCAAGTGTCAAAACAGACCTATAAAGTAGATGTTATAACTCCACTTGACAGGGAAAGAAAGGGAGTTTTGCAAAATTCTGTAGCAGACTCTGGGTCTCTTGGCAGAACCATGTCCACTCAGAACCTGTGTTCTCTCCAAAGCTTAGCAATGCTCAGCATCCACACGGAGCCTGCTGAGTGCTCTAAGAAGGCAGAAGAGACTAGAGACTCACTTTGTCTCCTGGACTGTACAGGCCACTTTGCCAGTACTCCCAAGGGCTACATGGGTGCTGCTGGGGTCGTAATGGCAGAGCCATGCTCAACAGACCATCGTCCCCCCACAGAGTTTCCTCACCCCCACCCCATCCCCCTCTTGCTTCCGCGGTCTCCTGGCATGGCCTCTGGTTGCAGTTTTAATCCTCTCAGCTCTGGGTATTATAATAGCCTCAGCTTCATTTCCAATCATTAGTAAAACAAGAGCTCTACCCAGACCAATTGTCTATCAAATTGGCTCCAAAAATTCCTGTTTCACTTGGATGTGAACCTCCTCAGAAAGCCAGGCCGGAGGATTATTGTTCCCCAGGGCCCCATGTCTGAAAGCTGGAGAGAAAGAAAGCCAACACTCAACAAGCACTAACAAAAGCTGTGAGAAAACCAACCCCAAGTTGACTTAGATGCTGAGTAGCCCCCAGCTCCTGCTGCTCATAGGCTGAAAAAGACGCCACCTCAGACCCCTGCGGCTTGTGTCTTCCCATCATCTCTCCAGGGCCAGATTTGGCGATAATTTTACTCCAGCTAATAACGACACGTGGGAATTTTGCAAATTTATGATTTCCAAAGGGCACATCAGCCGATATTCTACCATAACTTCCTAACTCTTTTTCTTTCATTACAGAGCTATTTTTGCTCCCAGGGGGGTCATTAGCTTTTTCCCTAACTTGACTAATTTAACACATCTTCTCAACCCCTACCTAAGGTTGTCTGAAGTGATGGGAAACTTTTTGTTCCTGCTTTTACCCAGCCTTTCGCCAAAGGAATCCCATCAACTCCAATTAGGTTTAGTGGGCTTGAAATGCATTTCCTATAACGTTTTCTAAAACTATCACACATGAAGAAATTTCTTTTAAATGGGGAAGGGATGACATGATTGAAAAATAAAATTAATACTCTCATTTAAATACAGTGCAGATTGGGAAGTTGAGAAATGTTGTGGTTTTTAATAGGGCATGCTTCACCCAAACACTACAAAATCTAGAGTCAAATTTTTGCCCAGATGAGACTCTCTTAATAACCCAGTGTCATCACCTTAACTAAATCAAACCATCAACTACCTATGCCAAGTATTTTTTTTTCTTCTACTAGTGGCTGTTATTGTTATTTGTTTATTTATTTATTTATTTGGTTCTGGGGCCAACATGACATGCCATACTGGGGAATGTTGAGCTGTAGGGGGCACAGGTCAACAATTTCTGACATTGCCAGTGAAGCGGAAGACCCAATACTATTATGTACTACTGGACTCTTTTAGAATATTTTGCTGAGATTACACACCTATAATATTCAAATAATGGAACTTAACAAAAAAGAGGGATACAGATGAATGTCCATTTTGTATCTGTGTATTCAAAATGGTTAGGATAGATATATAGTTACATTCTCTTAATGAATAGAGGGATTTGTTCTAATAGTGTTTTTAAATAGGATATCATGTGCGCATCTTGTACAGCAATTAACCACTAGGAAGAATGTATGCAATGTGTTAATTATTGAAACTGTCCTACCAATTTGGTTTGAAACTGTCTCATTGCTATTTGTTTCTCAATAAAATTATGGAAAAAAAAAACAGGTTCTTATGCTTGCCAGGCAGGTGCTTAGACTGTCAAACTATCTCCCCAGCCCTTGGCTGCTATCATTTATTTCTAGCCAAAGAAGTCTACCTCTGCCTGTCTTTTACTCTGTTTTCCTTCTGTAGGGCTAGGTATGGAATTCATGGATTTGTGACTAGTAAGGAAAAGCTGTACTCCTGAATTATGCCCTCAGCCTTTACCTTGTACTCCTGAACAAAAGGAATTATAGTCTCAGGGAGAAACAATTACACTGTCAAAACTACAAACTTAGTATCAGGTTCTGAATATAATGGGCTGAAATCATTTCCACTGGGTCCAAAGCTCTGAAAAGTATAAGAAGAGAAACAGTAAATGCAAATTCAGGGAGGTTTTCCATGTGATTGGTTCAGAACTGTCCATTTCTAAATGATCCTATTTTTCAGAAAAGGTACATGGAACCTGGGGTCAAGAAGATGTCTGTCTTTGAGCTCTCCTTACACAGGATTTCAGCATGCTTCCCAGCATTTCCAGGCAGACAGTGTTTCTTTTAGCCTACCTTGGAGGTAAGCAACCCCAATAGACCCTGGGAGAAAACTATAAAGTGTGGAAATTCTGCCTTGCTTGTCTGTGCTAATTCTTTTCAACTGATTTTCATGGAAATGTTAACAAATTATACAGTTTTGTCTATCTTCATCCCATTGTGTCTGATTTTTCACTCAGTCTAGTGAGATGGGAGGGGTAGGTAGAGACAGGTAAGAAGCCAAACTGGGAGGGAAAAAGAAAAGAACAATGTCCACAAACATGAGTATAATGAACTCAGGTTGTGGAAGCCAATGAAAACTTTGCTAGGCCCAGATATAAATATTTTGCACCTTTCTGCCAGGCACTGTGGTTTATTACAGGAACCATGGTTTAGAAATTCACAGGCAAGTGTTATAAATTTGAGAACATGAGTTGGACCCTTTCCCATTCCAATAAGCAGTCGCAGGTGTGGTTTTCATGAAACTGTATATTTGGGGATAGAGTAGGAGGGAGGGAAGGGAGAGAATTGCATGTTCCAAGCAAACTATATTTGCATACACATTATGCATGTACCCAACACACACTTGTACAAAGATGATTAAATATGTTCCATGTTGGCAGCCTCTTACTGCGCTTCCTTAAAGGAGGAATAGCAAATAGGTTCATTCCACATGCCAAATCCAATCAATTTGCAGTGGCTGTTGGGAGTTACGTTGAGAAGGACTCAGAGGTCATACCTGGTGCTTTGAACAAGTTTTTATCTTGGCCAACTGAGTCCTATGCAAAATGGCAGGGCTGCTAGATTTTCTTAGTCCAAAGGTACATTCCTGGAGAGCATAACACAGCTGGTGCCTTCCCTGTCATGGCCATCAGACCAACATGAATGGGACTTGGGACTAAATTTGATCATTTTCATCCTATATGTGTCATCAAAAATACCTATTATCGTATGACATGCATCTGCTTTGTTCATCTGAACAATCCAGTGTCACATGACAAAAGTGTTTTTAGTTACAATAGCACAATGCACAAGGTAGAAGACGTACCTTCCTTTGCTGTAGTGAAAACATCATGTCCATGCTCCGAAATGTCTTGCCATCACATCTATCAGAGACCAGGGCATGTCGGAACTCCTTGCAGTTGGGATTCCATGTTTTCCTTCTAGACCTGACTGCCTGCTCACTTGGGTATGAGCTGTTGTCAGGATGGCTTAGATGTTCTTACCACCAGCACTCACTGGGGCCTACCAAAGGGGTCATCCCATGCCATTCTATCTCTTTTGTCAAGGTCACCACAAAAAGGAAATGAGGGTCTGTTATATTTCATTTGCTATAGAATTTGCAATAGTTGAAATGCTTCCCCCATTACTTACATTGGAAGCCTAATTCCCAAATACCTTTGTTAACACTCTTTGGAGGTGGGGCCCTTTGGAAAGTAATTAAGATTAGATCAAGACATGAGGGTGGGCCCCCCATGGGGACACTAGTGTCTGTGTAAGCAGAGGAAGAGAGACCCAAGCTATATTTGCAGCCAGAAGGTCCTCACTGAATATCAGTCCATACTCTTAGACTTCTCAGCCTTCAGAATTGTAAGTCAAATAATCCTCTTTTTAAAAATAGATTACCCAGGGCTGGGGAGATAGATCAGTGGTCTAAAAGACTGTCTGGTAAGCCCAAGAATCTGAGTTTGATCACTGGTACTTCATGTCATGCCACCCCAAAACCCCAGGCACACTGTGCTGACCCCAGAACTGAGTGTGGTGGTGCATGCCTGTAATCCCAGCGCTGGGGAAGCTGAGACAGGAGGATCACTATGAGTCTGAGCTGCATAGCAAGACCCTGGACCAAATAAATAAATAAATAAATAAATAAATAAATAAATAAATAACCCAGTCTATGGTATTTTGTTAAAGCAATAGAAAATAGAATGAGACAAAGTCCAATAGCCAGCCTGTGGGATCCAGGCTGCTGTCTTCTCTGGAGTATTTGAGAGACGTTCTTTCAGAGGCAGTTGCTAGCAGATGAGAGAGACAGAAAAGTATCCATTGCAGTATCTATCTCTCCTGGCAAGTCATCTAGAGGTTAGTGTGAAGAGTAAAGTGGGAAAAACGCTTACTCTGGAACAGAAGGTTGAAACTAAACCTGATAGTTTATATCAAGTCTCATACCTGGTGACCATTAATTGCTACAGATACTGTCATTGCCTGTGCTTTTCCTAAGCCTACTTAAACGCTGTAGATACAAAGAGGATTAATTAAAACATGCTATTAGATGCTGTTTAGTCATGAAGCAGCCACTTAGCTATAAGGCCTACCAGGAATTTGTTTTTAACACGTGCATTTAATGTGCATTTTAAACACAACTGTGACGTTGCAGACCAGGGCCCTGGGTGCAGCAGCTCAGAACTCCCTGATAGTTCCAGGCATGCACAGAGGAATGTGGAGGTGCTGGGGTGCAGTGTCCAGGCTGCAGGACAGCCCGGGGAAGGCACCCCATGCCAACTTGGGCTGCAGCAGTGGCTTCTGAGAGGATGGACCGTCTAGGCTGTACACTGAGGAACAGTTTCCAACATAAGGGCTCAGTTAGGATGAAAAGAAACCCTGCTAAGTGCTTTGTAAGAACTACTCATCAAATGCGCTTTTCCTTTGAACCTGCAACTTTCTTGCTAGACTATTTCCTAAAGAACTAATCAGACAAGCACACAAATATGTAAGTATAAGAACATTCATCACAGCCTTCTAGCAATAGTAGAAAGAGGTAAAAGGAATAAAAAGAGAAGTAAATACCAGCAATAGAAGACTGGATAACTAAATCAAGATCCATTGACTTAACTGGGTCTCAGTGAAACCTTTATTTATTTTTTTTAAATGTCTCTTTATTTTTTTCCATAATTTTATTGATAAATAGCAATGAGACAGTTTCAAATCAAATTGGTAGGACAGTTTCAATAATTAACACATTACATACATTCTTCCCAGTGGTTAATTGCTGTACAAGATGTGGACATGATATCCTATTTACAAACACTATTAGAACAAATCCCTCTATTCATTAAGAGAATGTAACTATATATCTATCCTAACCACTTTGAATACACAGATACAAAATGGATATTCATGTGTATCCCCTTTTTTTGTTAAGTTCCATTATTTGAGTATTATAGGTGTGTTAACTCAGCAAAATAATCCAAAACAGTTCAGCAGTCCATAATAGTATTGGGTCTTCCTCTTGACTGGCAATGTCAGAAATTGTTGACCTGAGTCCCCTACAGCTCAACATAACACAATGGCTTTACTTCTTATATTTCGTTTTTATACTTTTCTGCTGGATGGTTAAGACCAAGGTAAAGCAGGACCTATGCAACAAGAGTTGTAGCTTTTGGGTCTGATAAGGTCAGTGAAATCCCCTCAGGATTTATCCTGAGATCCTGTACCACAGAATGTTTGTCAGTGTCAGTCATGTGGACGAGTCATGGCCATTGCTTGGCCAATGTGCTGTCTGTGAAAGCCTGAGAGAATGTTTTCTCTCCATGTGATTCTCCTTAGGCACACTCTACATCATCGATCACTTTCCTCTTTGGCCCCATAATCTCCTTGATCAGAAAATTTGGGACACTGCTGAGTTACATGATGTTACAGTACAAGTTCTCATATGTCCTGAGTCTTAATTGACCTTGGCAGGCTAAGGCCAAAAAGTTGGCTTTCCTTGCAGCCCTCCTTTTCATCTAATTTTGGTCTGTAAACTTAGGTTGTTAACCATCTAGAAGACAAGCTTATTGTTATTACCATACAACTTAGGCTGTTAAGCTTAACCTCACTATCTGTCTGCATATCAAACATCTTAGGCATAATATGGAACAGGTATTTTTCATCAAGTATTGATATGTTGAACTTTAAGTCCCTATAGAGTATGATAAAAAACATTTAAAAATTAGAATACATTTTAAAAATAGGCATAAAGAATTATATACTTCTTATGTTTACACGTAAGTCCAAAAATCTCACCATATACAACCTTGAAGCAGGACAGTCCCACAATATTCCTTTTCAGTGAAGCCTTTAGAAGTCACCTTGCAAACAGTTTCTTGTTTCCTGATATGTGCAACAGGTCCTGAAATCAATTTATTTATTTATTTATTTATTTATGTATTTATTTATTTGTATTTTAGGGAAAGGTCTACAGGATGTTCAGGGTCTCACTACTAGATCGGACTCATAGTGATGTACCTGTTTATATCCTCCCAAGAGCTGGAATTACAGGTGTGCACCACCACACCCAGTCTCAATTGCTGTCTCAGCATGCCCTGGTGGTGGGGCCAGCACAGCAAGCCCAGGGATCGAACCCCCAGCCCCTGCGCCTGTTTGCAGGTACTTTAATCTACTGAGCTATTTGGCCAGCCCGAGTCCTGAAATTTAAACAAAAGTCATATTATAAAACAGTAGACCATCATCCAGTACCTATCAGCCCATGGAACAGAGGCTGGCTCATGCCCCTGAAGCAGCAGCTTCATACCAGATCTTGTTAAAATGCCAAATCTCAGGCTCTACAAAGACCAGTGAGCCAAAATTTGCATTTAGACAAGAGGCCTAAAGTCTTACCAAATAACCCATTGCAGAGAAGCACTGGACAAGACTATAGGCCCTTCCTGGTGTACAGTGAAGCTTCTGTGCAAATATGATCTATGAGAAAATTCAAGATAAAGTAATGAGCTTTGTACTGAGTTAGATATATTTAACTTACAGCATGTTCTTTAGTCTGAGATTATAGCCTTGCATTTATGGAAGTAAACCTCCTTTCTTTCATGCAACAGGGTGGTTTGGGGACAGTAGGTTTTGTTTGTTTTGCTGTTGTTTCAATGGCCTTAGCTGGAAAAATGAACAATTGATGGGAAACACTGTGTTTTGCTTTTGGAATTTTCCTAACAAATCTGAGAAACATGCTAAATACAAAAATATACCTTTTGCCAGTAAAATATGTGAGGGTTTACCGTTGAGGTTGGGGGAACACTTTCAGCATTTTCTTTTCTTGTTTCCTGAATTTTCTCTATTTAGTATTTTAAGAAAACAAGGTTGCAGAGGAAGCTGAAGGAGCCTTCTGAAGATGGGGGGTCGGGCTCAACCGTGGGGACTGATCTCCAGGAAAAGCTTACATGCATGGACCATTGAATCCGCCTATCTGAGCTGTAATCCCAGTGCCACTGCTTATAGCTGAAAGGCCGTGGCCAGGTCACTGAATGTCCTTGTGACTCACATTGCCCTTCTATAAGGAGACATAAGGCTTCTGGAAGGCTGTAGTGGAGAAGACATTCTCCCGTTCCCACCTTCTGGCAGCTCCAGGTGTCCCCTGGCCTGTGACTGTGTCTCCAATCTCTGCCTGTGTTTCACGGGATCACCCTTTCCCACCCTGACTTCTCTTCTCTGATAAGCACACGTGCATTTGGATCTAGACCATCCCTTGGTATCCCAGGAGATCCTTAACTTACTCATAGCTGTAAAATGAGCTCATGCTCCCAGGTGTAGGTGAAGCATCCCTAGTCCAAACACCTAAAACTTGGAATGCCACAAAATCTAAAACCTTTTGAGTACTGATATGATGCCACAAGTAGGAAATTCTCCATGTGACAGGTCTTGATCAAAACACAGGCATGGGAGACGACTGGGGCCGCAGGAGAGATGACCGGGGCCGCAGGAGAGACAACTGGGGCCGCGGGATCCTGAACAGACCCAGAGCACAGGCCCGGCGAGTGAGTGAGATGACCTGGGGCCCGCGGATCCTCACTTTGACCCAGGCTGCAGGCCCACCATGGAACCCTTCAGCAGAACTCCCTGCAAAGAGGCTAGAGGCAAGACCCACACAGCTGATTCAGGAGCAGAACATCTTGCCAGAGAGACACAAAGGGTTCAACTCTAACGGCTGCCCCAGAAAGAAGTGGAGCACAGCAGCCAGATCCAAACAACACCCACCTGGAGGAATTCGAACTTCATAGATCCGGACCTGGTGCTAAGGTAATAACTCTAAGTGCTACACCAAAGGTCAGAAGACAGTGGTATACAAAATGACAAAGAGAAGGAACAAAATGCAGTCTCAGGCCCCAAGTCCACCCAGTACAAATGCAGA
>NW_004524599.1:4595965-4690476 GCF_000260255.1 Octodon degus
AAAAAAAAAAAAAAAAAAAAAAACCAGAACACAGGCATGCTAAAAGCATTGTAGAACATTACCTATAGGCCATTCATATAAAGTATATGTGAGACGTAAGTGAATTTCATGGGTAGACTTGGGTCTCATTCTCAAGATATCTCATTATATAAATATAAATATTCTAAAATCTGAACAAATATCAAGCCCAAAACATTTATGGCACAAGTATGCACCATACGCTAGGTGTTCAAATATGGCAGCCACCACTCAACCCACTGCCACATGTATGATCCAACTTAATAGATGACACACAAGTGTAGTGTTTGTCCCATTTCAGCTCCCAGTCTCCAAGAAGTTTTTATCCCAAAGTTTTCTCTAAAGACTCTTGATTAGATCGGAAGCCTCTTGCTCCCCAGTTTTCAATCGAAGTGAATAATTGTTACTAAAGATCTCCATCTCAAGAACCACTATTACTAAGGAGAACAACATTTCTGTTCACCAAGGCCACTACTGAAATTATAAAGAGAGGTTAAGGGAAACAAGAAATCTTCCCAGAATTTCTTTCAAAATGAAAGACTAAGTAAAATTGAGTCCTCAGAGTCCTTTTAGATCATCAAAATTCAGTTTGTTTTTCTGTTTTTTCTTTTTTTTTTTCCTTCAGGGAACTGTCCTGCATTCATCTAACAGCCATTCCCCAAGCAGCACAGCAAGACTGGCGTTACTTTTGAATGGCTCACCTCTGAGGCAGCCTTTGATAAGGGCAGCCTGCGGAAGTGAGTCCTGCAAGCAAGCCACCACATCTTGCTGTGTATACCATGCAATATACCAGCTTCATTTTAAAAAGCTGAAATACCTGTATTTGTTTGTAACTCCATTAGGTCATCCAGTGGGTATGGGTTTCCACTGAGTTGCACATCAAACTGTACACACAGTGCTGACTTGGGGTAGGAGCTAGGCAGATGAGTGGATGGATGGATGGATGGATGGATGGATGGATGGATGGAGAGTTTGTGATCTGGAAAGAGTCAAAATTTAGATTTCTAGGAATCAGTTTCCTCAGGCAACTTACATACCTACATTTGTGACCTCCCTCAGAAATGAGCTTTCTGTAACATAGGTGCCAGATGTTGTCTGCACTCTTACCAGATGCAGTCTTCGGAGTGTCAGGATACTGAGATCTGCAGCACTTCTCCTGTGTGTCAAGATGCTCCTGGTCACCTAGGCTACTGCTCCTTTCTGGAGAGTCACTGTCATCTCAGGGCACAGCTTGGTCAAATACCAGGAAAGAGGAAGCCAGAAGGCAGAATCCTTTCCCAGGCCTCACTCATCAATGCGACCTTCTTCATCAATGCAACCACTTCAGTAAACTGCCTCACACATGGCTTATAAAAAGGATGTCTTGACAGCAGGGCTGGAAAGCTCTCCATGGGGTGTTGAGGCTGAAAAGAATTTCACCCTTGTGAAAGGTGTAAGCACCCAGCCACAGGTGATGTGTGCCTTAGTAAGAAAGTGACTCTGATGCTTCCCGTAATCTATGTTCACCTACGAGTGAAGGCGAAGGTGACATCCCAGTTGTTGATTCTTTAGCAGTGGGGCCAATTTCCAAAGCATCTACAAGTAGAGACTTCCAAAAGGTTGGACCTGACAGCAATGACAAAAGTCTCACAACTGCTTTCTGGAATGGCACTTTGGGCTCACGGCCTTGTGCCCATTTTGCTGGTGGGCTTTTCCCCCCAGGCTACAGGCGGGCTTTGTACAAATGTGAAAATCAATGCAAAAGGTTTGTCCAGGGTGACATGTTTGTTAATGTTTTATTGATTATGCTATTGGTTGTAAATTTTCTAACTTAATAAAGCTCAAGGCTTTTTTATGGTAAAAGACAGAAGTTATTTCATTAACTGGCAACTTAATGCAAACTATGAACATGATACATTGTGACGAGTTCCAAGTGACTCTTAATTTATCTACAAATAGGCATGATCACACACACACACACACACACACACACACACACACACACACACACGAGAATGTTAAGCCCCTAGATGAATTAGACAAGGAAAACCTGATTACAAAAAGGAAAAATACTAGCTGATTATGGTGGTGCATGCCTGTAATCTCTCTCCTCGGGAAGGTGAGACAGGGAATCACACGTTCAATGACAGCCTGGGCCCTTCAGTGATTTACTGCTAAAATAAAATATAAATAAGACTAGAGATATATCTCAGTGCTAGGGCCCTGGGTTCAGTCTTCAGTACCAAAAAAAAAAAAAGTACTAAAAGTGTTCAAAGTACTGAGTGTCACTTTGAGGTAGTCACATAGCTGTTTTCTTATGGTAGGAAATTAGGAATGTGTTCTTTAAAAGATAAGCACAACTACATATGTCTAGAGTTTAGTCAGATTTATAAAATAATTCACAATCACTCATGACAATCCCTACCGGAAGTAAAGAGCAATAATGTCACTCGCCAAGTTGCTGAAATGACACTCATTTAGCATATCTAAGAAGTCACACAAATGCAGTCTAGCCATGGTTATGCTACTCTTTTCTAGCAGCATTTGCTTCATTCTATCTGCATCGGATGCTCCTGGTTCTGTACTAAATGGTATTACAGATTGAGTCCTGCTTCTCTCCAGACGGAGGCTGACGTACAACGTCAGTAGACTGGCTTCAAGCATTTCTCAAGGGCCAGTCTCTTTCTCTTCTGATACAAATCCTTTAGGAAGGAAAATGAAGTTCCCCTTGCTCTCCTGCCCTGTTGCCTTTTCCTCCGCTAAGCCCTGGCACACAACACTCTTTCACAGCACTTTGGCGCTGCATCGTGAAACTCAGCCTGGAATGGAGGTGGTTCCTCGCTGGCCGCCGTAGAAGTCAGCTCTGCTATTTGCCAGGACTGTGACATTGACTTCAGAGCCACTGAAAGGCCTCTGAGCTGGTGAACACCTATTCTGGTCCTCACCATTTGCCACATGAATAGCTAAAGTGGCATTAATTTTCTCACTTTTTTTTATTGGTTTACAGATTAATGGGTTTCATTTTGGCAGCTTTGTACATGCACATAATATACTTTGATCATTTTAAATCCTCTTCCAAACTTCTTTCCTCAGGAAATGATTTAAATCACTGTTTTGTAGTCACAAAAGCCTCTTGAATCACCAACTCTTCCAAGAAATTGTAAAGATTCTCATGGAACCAATTCAATAAAGCATTTATTTCCTCTGAAGAATGGTGGAAAGGGAAGAATTATATCCTGAGCACTAATTTCCACAATTACCATCAATGGGCTTTCTCGCTACCTGCCAGGTTAATAACCAGCCTATTTTTATCACCTTGGTCATATAAAAAGCCTCTGTATCAGGTAATTTCTCTCTCTCTCTCTCTCTCTCTCTCTCTCTCTCTCTCTCTCTCTGTCTGTCTCTCTGTCTCTCTCTCTGCCTGTCTCTCTCTCTCTCTCTCTCTCTCTCTCTCTCTCTCTCTCTCTCTCTCTCTTCCTCCTCCTCCTCCTTTTTTCTCCCTCTCCCCCTTGTAATTTTTAACATGTCTTTCAATCCCTTTCAAACGTTCTAATGAAGGCTTTGAATGAATGCTTCAAAATGTTCCTCCATGCTAAATCTCACATAAACTCTTCCAAATTCTCAGCAGTAATTCACCATTAATAAAAATTTTAATGAGAGCTGACTTCCTTTTCTTTCTTCTTACTTAAATGTCTCCCACATTGGCTCCTAAAATACTTGGAAAACAATTTTTAAATGAAAACAATTTTATAAATATGTAGTCATGAAACCAGATTTTCTTTGGGCTTCCCCTAGTCTTGGTTATAAGTTAATACCCCTCGAAAAAGCCTTTTGTTCTCTTGTCTTCTTTTTGAGACAGCTTTTAATATTAAGTTAACAAAAACCCTACAATTAAAAAATATACTTTCTGGAAATTCTTTTGGATGCAGTAAAAATATAGAAACATTAAAGTAACAAAATCATGAATATAAGATTATAGACTTTCTTTCCTTGGACAGGGAAAGGGGAATGGACTGTCTTAGGGATAACAACAAAAGTCATTGGTAAGGTCTTAGTTTTACATGGGGTGATGAAATCATAGGTATTTATTAAGTAAAAATGGACAAATGACATTTTTGGACTAATACTGCAAGTGAACCACAAACCAACATTATGATTAAATGAGACCCAGATCTCCACATGTAAAATATGAATGGTGATCCTGTACCACAAGTTTATCATGCACATTCCTCAAAACCCTGAAAGATGCACACATTGTCATAACAAAGAGGATGCTCTTACAATCAGGGAGCTGGACCAACCTTCCCACACACAACTGAACTTGAACACCTGTTCATTGCATCATCTTTAAAGACATCAGCATTTTCATCTATAAAAAGGGGATGATGATTTTTACACTTCTTTATCAAAGTGAGTGAGGATCAAGTGACAATTTCTTAAGAAATATTTAAAATGCGCTCGCATATGGTAAGTACTCAATAATGTCGGCATCAGCTCCCTTCCTCCCTTCTTCCAGTGTACATAGCACAGGTATGAGATGTAATAGATGAGCAATTTCCCTTTCCCGTGTGCACAAGACTATGTTGTGGTCTAAAGGACTCATAAATCAGCATGGGGAGGTCTAAGGAGTATTTGAAATGAAGAGTGGTTTTGATAGTGACAAGAAGAGAGGTACCAGAAGCCCCTGGGCTAGCTGGGCTACTTTCAATGGCAACTGCCTGCTCTCCATCAAGCACTTTGGCCACACAGAGATACAAAGTGAAAAGCTTCTGCACTGGTTTTTCACTACTCTAATGAAGTGCCCAAGGCTGTCTCACTTATAATGAAAACAGAGTTAGGTAGCTCACAGTTGTGGAGGCTTAAGGGCATAGTGCTGGTATCAGCTGAGCACTGGAGAAGGTCTCAGGTGGTCACAATTGTAGGATTTTGTGGGAGAGGAAGAAATCAGATGATGAGACAGGAAGCCAGAGGGAGGGGAGGGGCCAATAAGGACCTCTCCCTAGGCCCCACCTTGTAAAGGTCCCATCACCTCTTATTGCCACACTGAGGACCAACTTCCCACACACAAACCTGTGAGAGACAAACCACATCCAACCCATTGCAACTCCCATGATTTGGCCAAGTCCCATTGCATTTTTTTTTTTTTTTAATTTTAAGGAAGGATCTACAGGGTGTTCAGGGTCTCACTACTAGACCGGACTCATAGTGATTCTCCTCCTAACAGCCTCCCAAGTATTGGGATTACAGTCACACACCACCACATCCAGTCTCAATTGCTGTCTCAGCACACCCTGTGAGGTAGGGCCAGCACAACAGGCCCAGGGATCAAACCCCAGCCCCTGTGCCTACTTGCAGGTGCTTTAATCTGCTGAGCTATTTGGCCCATTCCCCATTGCTTTTTAAAGACAGAATGCATTGTGCTTCAGAAAACTTGTAATGCTCCTGTTTCTCTCTGGTCAACCCTACCAAGCATTGAGTGTATATGGGACTTCACTTCAAGGAGAGATAGGAACACACACTAGGCATCACTGGAGGGCCACTGAAGGGGAGTTTAGTGTTCATCTCTGCAAGACTGGGGTGAGTCTTGGTGATCCAAGATCAGGGATGACAGATGGAAAGCAGTGTTCTGCCCATTGTGGAGCTCTGGACACTGTTCCCAGGCCTCAGGAGCATCCTGTAGATTCCTGTGGAAGGATGCCCCTGCCTCAGGATGTAAGCATCATGGTCAGAATCCCTGAAGACTGCTGATCTCATTTGCAGGGATGAAAGGTGGACATTAGCCTCCTTCCATGTTTGAGACAATACCAATCATACTTTGTAAGTACTGAGAAAGAAAAACAACTCTTTTCCCTCCTGAGTTTTCTATATTGAATCAACACACAAAATGCTGAAGGTGGTTGAAGGGAGTATAACCCTCTCCTGCAAAATGTGGGCAACTTTTGGTAGAAGCTGCCAAGCCAGCACATCACAAGGGCGGGTGCTCGAGTCTTGCTGAATGTTTCACAGTTCCGGCTCTGTCATCATGCTCAACTTTTTCTTAAGTCTTTGCTCAAAAGCAACCATTCTTGGGTATGATTTTAAATTAACAACTTCTTATAGATGAAAATTACTCAAGTTGAGAGTAACTGTTAATAATAGTTCTGGTATATTGCATGCCTCTTCTGAGTTAGACACTTACTTTGCTTAGCATCTAATATGCATCAACTACATTTTTTTTCTTATAAGCATCCTAGAGGGGGACAAAGTGCTCACCCAATGTTAAGAATGAAAAGATAAAAACAAACCTGAGCAGAAAAATGAGTTCAATGCTTAGCACTACAAAGTAATGAAGTAGCAGAAATAATTGTGGATCTGAGCTCTCTGGGCCCCAACATTTTGTGTTTCATTCAATATAATGCTGCCTCTCAGAGATTGCTGAGTGCCAGTAGCGCACAAGCAGGCCAGCTGCCTATCATTATTAATCCTAGACAGAACACCTTTACCCTACAGTTTATGAAGGCAACAAAAGGATTCAACTAACCACAACTCAAGCGGCAAGAATGATGGAATGTGCTGTGGCTATTTGTACATAATATGATCTGAGCATTTTAGAGTAGACTTTGACATTCCCTTTCCAATCATCTTAGAGATGACCAGGGTGGTTGCACGAATAATTATGAGTGTCACACCCAATCTTTGTCTCATGTAATGATAGTCTGCTTTTGAATGTCACTTACTTACAAGCTTAAGTCTTTGCTCAAGCTCTTTTATTAAGCCCTTGCAAACACTGACTCAGGATCCATTGATTTCTTCAAAAATCTTTGCTTCCTTCTAATATACTTTACTAAGTATTATCCTCAGGGATTCACTGCTTCCTGTCTATTCAGCATGTGTGCTCTATCTCATGGGTGGCCCTTTTTTCTTGAGCTTATGCCTTTGGGATACTGTGACAAGCAAGACATAGTAGGTATGAAAATTTCCTTGTCAGAATGGGACCAGTAAGGATAGTCTTTTGAGAATATTTATCAACATTGTCATTCATGATGGCTCCTGTGTGGCACCATGAACTGCCTCCCTGGTAGACATGACTTTGTCCTTTACTGCATCTGCCGTATTCTACTGTGAGCATTTGCTCCAGCACCTCAAACCAACAGAAGAGACATGAACACACCCTTCTTTTCCCTTCTGTTACCCAGGCACATTATTAATCAACAACTCATCATTGAACAGGGCCAGGTGTATATGCTGGCACTCTAAACTAAAGTCAGTCATTCCCTCTACTGAGACTCTTGAGTATTCCCAATCTGCCTACTTCTATGGCCTGAGCACCAACTCAAAGGCCATCTCAGTTGCCACACAATAAATTATCCCAAGATCCACGTTTAACATGGGATTCTCTTTTGAGATCCCCTTATTTCTATTTTATTTTGTGCCTGAATCTTGCCCCACAAACTCAGGCAATGACCAATACTATAGGGTCTTCCCTGATGAAACTTCATCTTCACTTAACATTTGCTTCCATGTCTGCCCTTTGGCAGCAACATCTGTGACCCCATATTTTGCCAGCTACTTCGCTTAAACAGCCTCCTTCTCACATGCACACCCTTGGTGATCTGCTGACTTTGAAATAATTTTTGACTTTTTATCCCAATGAAGAAAAGTCACGGGGCTGAGGAAATGGCTCAGTGGAATAAACACTTCCCTGGCAAGCACAAGGGCCTGAGTTCAATCCCCGGGTCTGCAAAAAAAAAAAAAAAAGTCATGATCCCTTAGATGGAGGCCACCTCCCCCCATCTGCCTATTTAGGGTGTTTTCACAAAAATAACTCATATTACTGGGGTCTACATGGTCAAGCTACCTCTACTAAATAAAGACTGAATAAATCCAGAGCTTTATAAATTCAAAAGATTGAACTATGTTAAAAATCAGATCACATTGCACTTCTAAGTGAATTGCCCTGGAGGTTAACTGAAGTGTATTTGTCAACATTGTCATTCATGACAGCTCCTGTGTGACACCATGAACTGTCTCCCTGGTAGACATGACTTTGTCCTTTACTGCATCTGCCATATGGTCTTCATGAGTACCTTCACTGGATTCTACTGTGAGCCTTTGCTCCAGTGCCTCAGACCAACAGAGGAGACATGAACACACCCTTCTCTTCCCTTCTGTCACCCAGGCATATCAATAGCTCATCATTGAACACCTCTTATAGGATAAGTATATATTCCAGCTTTCTGTGACTGAGATACAATTCTAAACACTCACAATTTAGAGGAGGAGTAGTTTATTTGGGCCCATGGTTTCAGAGGCTTCAGGCCATGGTCAGCTGGCCCTAAGGCAAGAACATACTGGAAGGATGTAGCAAATCAAAAATGCTTCGTTCATGGTAGTCGGAAATTAGACCATAAGAACGAAGAGTCAGAGAGGAAGAAGTCCTGTCCTTGAATTCCTATTACTTTGTTCATTGAAATTTTGTATATTTTCTAATATTTTGAATTACTATTTTGTATTCTTTAAAAAATTAAAAACATTTTTTAAAAAAGAAAAAGCCAGGGACCAGATGTGCACCCAAAGTCATACCTCTGCGACCCCCCCGACGTACCTAGACGTGTGCTTGATTAATCTTCTAGGTGGCTTACAAGCCGAGAACATTGACAACCCAGCTTAACTGTTACATGAAACATTTCTCTCTCTAAATATAATGAACCTTTAAATCTTAGCTACGGTGATCAACGGAGACATTCCCAGATGTTCAACGTCAATCCCTTCTCAGGAAAGCGTTACTGTGCGTGTTCAGTGAGAAGTCAGTGCTAAACGGTCGTTTATCTCCTGATGGGTCTGTTTCCTCCTATTTCCTCGGGCTGTCTCTTGCCTTTGTGCCGGCCACTTCGCTGCACTCTGTGCCCACTGGGACAGACACTCTGTGAGTGCCAAGTGAAGACACTAACTGTAGACGCTTTGTTGTCTTTATGCCTGGCTCCACTTTCTGAAATCTCCACCTTTTTGTGCCTGTTTCCTGCTGCAGCTGCACCATTTGCAGATGTGCTTCTGTTGCTATTGTGCATCCTGTTCTGGTAAATCCCACACAAACATGACCAGCATCTGAGAGTGGAGTGGTCACCCCTGGATCACCCTAAATGCAGATCATCTTCTCAAGGGCCAGCACTTCCACAGAGAAGGGATGTTTAAGGCATTTCCAGCTTCAGATGAACAAAAAGATTTTTTTTGTCCTTAACAAAGCAGTTCCTTCTCCATCCGTTACCAGATGTTCAACTTCTCAAGTGGTTTCCTATCTGTTTCATGAGTGAAGGATCTTTGCTTAGAGATGGGGGCACTCTGAAGAGCCCAGCTGACATGATGGCACCTAATGTACTACCAGAGGATATGGAAGCAGGAGCTCATTCAGCCTAGATGTATCAGATTCCAATGGCTGCTATAATGAATTCTCAAAAATATAGTGGTGTGAAACAACACAAACTTATCTCACAAGTCTAGAAGTGAGAAGTTTGCAACAGGGTGGCAGAGCTTCTTTTCAGAAGTTCCAGGAAGAAATCCACTTCCTGGGATTTTCTAGGGTCTAGGGTCTACCTGTACTACTTGGCTTATGGCTTTCTCCCCACTTTTAAAGCCAGCATCAGAGAACTTTCAGAGCTCTTTCTCTAACCTTGACATTCATGCCTCATCTTATAAAGAGCTCTATAATTATACCAGGTTCATAATCCAGGTCAATCTCTTCATCTCAAGATCTCTGACTGAATTACATTGCTGTATGGGTAAACATATTCATAGGTTCCAGGGACTAGGATATGGATATATGTGGTAGATCATTCCTATGCCTGCCATACAATACAAGAAAACAAGCCTACAAATAAAGAAGGGTTAATTAATAAACAGCAGATTCTCACTGTCAAGATTTTCATGGAATCCTATGGCTGTGGTTTGAATGTGCCCCTCAAATTTCATGAGTTGGAAATTCAATCCCTGAGTTCACATGTTGATAGTGCTTAGAGGCTGGGACTTTTGAAAGTAATTAGGATTAGATAAGGCCATGAGATTGGGGCCTTTGTGATGAATTTAGCTAGTGACATTGTAAGAAAGATAAGCAAGACCTGAGTTGACACAAGCTTGTTCCCACTCACCTGCCACATGGCACCTTTGCCATGTTATGATGTGGCAAGAAGGTTGTCACCAAATATGGAGCAGAGGCCAGCAGCATGCTCTCAGAGCTCCCAGCCTCTAGGACTATGAGTTTAGCAAACCTATTTCCTATATAAATCACTCAGTGCCAGCTATTCTGTTATAGCAACAGAAAACAGACTAAGACAGCTACGAAATAGGCCTAAGTGAATGACTGCCCCCCACACACACATGCGGAAGCTGAAGCCAAGGGAGACAGGCTGCTTGCCACAGGTGCACTGTACTCAAGTGCCCTCACAGGAGCCAGAATTATAGTTCCCAGTTCGATGCTCTCTACAAATCAGTCCCTTTCGGTTATTTCCCTCCACTACACATGTTCTCCCCCATTTTAAAAGAAACGTGCCACAAAACGCAAACTGTTAGTTTCCCAACTGCTTGTGGAGCAGCAGGCTGCTCTTGAAACCGAGCGTCTCTTGCTGCAGGCCTCTTGCAAGCACGCTAAACCTCATGCGTCGTACAGTTGTGTTCTTTGAAGATTCTGCTTCTTTCATCCTTGCTCAAAATAGCACCTGCCTTCATGTCAGCCACAGAAACTTCAGAGGGTCCAAAGGGATGGGCAAATTCATCACCCGTTGAATTGACCTACATTCTGCCTAATTGTTTTTGGCCTGACCATTACCCCAGGCATCACAGTCAAACAGAATAAAAGAAATAGTTAGATCTTAATAGGGAGAGATTGTATGGCCTCTGGTTGCACCCTGAAATTAATAATTTTCAAAAAGAAGTGTAACATTCTTAGCCTGAAGTTGATTTTATGAAGACACACATGCACACATGCATACACACACACACACACACACACACACAACTTCTGCTGATGTTTCAGAAAAAAAGTGAATTATCAAAACGATGACTAGGGCATTTCTCGGGGCCAGATCATCTTATCTAGTTCAGCTGCTCTTTTAGTATGTGTTGGATCAGGCTATATTTTATTACAAAAAGACCAAATTGCAGGCCGTCTTCTTTTGGATTATAAGCATTTTGCAAAAGACACAGGCTTTGCTCTGATTTACAAAATGTACTGCATTATCAGATATAATCAAAGAAACAAAGGGGTTTTTGAAACGAACTGAAATGGTCAAAAGATATTTGATATCTTTCTAGGGTCACCATCAAATGTATATCATCTCCCTGGTTCTTTTTATGCTTCATTTGTAAAATCCTTTTAGAGCACTTCAAAAAGATATTTTCTTCCCCCTCCTCTGATCATTTAGTACAACTAGCAGCTGTTGAGCTTCATTTTCTAGCATGTTTCCAATGGAGATGTACATAACATGGCTTGTTTAATATAATTTGTTGTTAATGCTTTAGCATTTATGGTATTATCTGCCCAAATGTGCAACAAGGAGCTGGGCAAATAACTGGTTTTGTTTTTCTTTCTTCTTGAAAACATTTTAAATCAACATGATTTTTCTGCATCTTACAAAATGTAATTAGTACTAATACAGTTTACACAGTTCAGCAAAGGACCGATACTTCTTCAGATCTCTCCCAAGGGTACCAGACCTCAGACGACTGAAATAAATGTAAGATAAGTAAAATAACATTATAATGAAAGTCATATCAAAAGAAGCTTCAGTAGAGTAAATCCATTTGCATGACCCATTTGCAAAGAGCAAAGAAATGAAGCTGCTCCTTTGACCACAGTAGAATTTCCACACAAGCGATCCGTTTGCATCCAGTGCCACAGCTGCCGTTGACGAAGTGCACTGAGCCTGAGTGCATCGCTTTCCTCCAAGCTCCATCTTCGCATCTCAGTAGTGAGCACCACCGTCCCCCCAGCCTTGTGATCGTCATGCCTAGCCACCCCTCACGCCTATTCTCGTCTTCTAAGCAGCTCTTGGATTCATATGTGTCCCTTTATCTCCGCTCACGTGCCCAGGGCCATGCTATGACTTCAGTGGCCCAAGACACTTCTGCCCTTGTGGGCATTGTCCCCTACTGAACACATTTAGATTATGTTCTATGGCTCTTGGTATGCAGAGCAATGTAATGTTAGCTAGGGTTTGTTATCATATATTCACTTTAAATTCTGGCTTCAATATAAACTAAGATTAAAACATTTTACTGGGACTCTAGAATGCTCACCTGGTGCATCCTGGGCCTGGGGACTAAGTTGGCTTTTTCTGTGGTCCTGGCTCACACCTGGGCTGCTCTGATCTCTGATGCTTCATCTTTACATAGCCACTCCAGCAGTCCATTCCCCAACTGCAGCCAGAGGACTTAAATGTTCAAATTCATGTTTAACTCATCAAAGTTATGTATTATTCAAAAAAAAATTTATTAAGATAAAATTACTATCGCATAAAACTCACCATTTTAATCATGTTAAAGTGGAAAATTCAGTGGTTTTTAGTATATTTGCAATCTGATGCAAACATCATCTACATCCCATAACATTTCCACCACCCCAAACAGAAACCTGTTCCTCTGGGTTCTCTCCTCATCCCATAACGTCCAGCAATCTTCGTTCTCTATATGTGCATTTGCCTATTCAGGATGTCTTGTGTATAGTAAGTGTGATCGTGTTATATGTGGGCTTTTCTCCTGGGTTCTTCAGTGTGTTTTCTATTTCGTGCATGCTGGAACATTCATCAGCACTTCAGTCCCTTTAATGGATGGATTACAGCCCATTATATGTGTAGACCACAGTTTGTATATCCAGTCTTCATGTGAAAGACATGAGGGTTGTTTCCACTGTGGAGCTATTATGAATTGTGCTATTGTGAATGTTCAGGTACATTTTTTTCCTTATAGTTCTGAGAATTAAACCCAGGCCTCCACACTGAGCTATATCCTTAGCTTAGCTTTGCTTTGTTTTTCTTTTCTTTTTTTCCATCTCCTCTACTCTTCCTTGGCTTCTCTTCTCCTCCCCAGACTGAGATAGGGTATTGCAAACTCACTAAGTGTTGGGAGTAGCTGAAGCTGGAAATTAATCATACATGCAGGCCTGAGAACATGGAGAGCTCTTTGAACCATGTAAACAGGGCTTTGTAGCTTGTTAACTGATTGCTGGGTAGGGAGAGAGGTTGAGACTCAAATCAACCTCTTGAAGGTGTAAATAAACACTCCACCAACCTTCACAGTTCTTCTCCTCCCAACAGGGGAGAGAGGACCTCCACCTGAGCCCAGCTCTTGTCTCTTGTCTATCATTTTCCTCATTCTTGTTGCATTTTTCCCAGGGTCTACTGAGAGCTCCAGCAAGTCATGACAACTAGGTTGCTCAGAATGGGCTCAAACTTGGATCCTTCTGCTTCAGCCTTCCAGAGTGCTGGGATTGCAGGCGTGCACCATCACACCAGCTATGTACAACATTTTTATAGGCATATGTTTTCAATTCTCTTGGGGAGAAATTTCTGGATCATCAGTACAGTAACTCTAGGTTAAACTTTTTGAGGGACTGTCAGACTATTGTTGATGAAAACAAAACTTTTTAAAGCTACACCTTTTTACATTCTCAACAGAAGTATTTAAAGATCCCCATTTCTGTTCATTCTTCCCAAAAATGCTTAAGTTCCTCTTTTTTCATTGGTTTATGTATTTGGTACAGGGTCTTACTACACAGCTCAGACTCATAGTGGTCCTCTTGTTTTCAGCTTCCCCAGCGCTGGGATTACAGGTGTGTGCCACCACGCCTGGTCTCAGTGAGTGGTTCAGCATGTCTGGGGGTGAGGACAACACAGCACGTGGTTCCTGGGATAAAACCTCAGTCCCTGTGCTCAGCTAAGCAGGTGCTTAGTCCACTGAGCTATCTCACTGGCCCTGTTCTTCTTTTTTGTTGTAGCTGTCTTAGTGGGTATAAAGTGATGTCTCCTTACTGCTCTGATTTGTGCTTCTCTGGTGACTACTGATAAGAATCTTTTCATGTGTCTAGAGATCATTCATATTATCTTTGAGAAAATGTCTATATAAGTCTTTTGCCCATTTTGAATTGGGTTACTTTTCTATAGATATGTTGCAAGAGTTTTAAGAATAGTAGTCTAACTATGAAATTCTTGTCACACATATTCACCGATTCCTTGAGTTGTCTTTTCAGTCTCTTCCATGTCTTTTTATGTGCAAGTTTTAATTTTCATAGTCTAGTTTATCTAATTTTTCTTTTATTGCTTCTCTTTTGATGTTATATTTAAGCAACTATTGGCTCATCCAAGTTCACCAAGATTTACACCGCTATTTCCTTCAAAAGGCTTTACAGTTTTAGCTCTTGTATTGAGGCTTTGATCCATTTTGCAAGATGAGGATCTTTGCTTCAGTTTCACTGGAGATGCTGGTCTGTAGTTTTCTTGTGACGTCTTTGACTGATACTAATGCTCCTCTAAGAGAATGAGTTAGGAAATATTTCCTTCTCTCTATATTCAGAAGCATTTTAGAACAATAGCAATTAATTCTTCTTTTGTGTGGTTGGTAGAATTTACCAGTGATGCTTTCTCGCTGTGAGTTTTTATTTTCTTTTTAAAAGTCTACTCACATTTTTCGTTCTTTACTCAGCTTTGGTAATTTTTGCATCACAGAAATGTGTGCATTAGAACTTCTCTGTAGAGCTCTGGACTTTAGGTTTTTTGTGGTCTTCCGTTGTATCTTCATACATATTGTGTCCTCATCAACATAGACTTGTGTGTATCACCTTTTGCAATTGTCCTTTGAATCAAACAAGGAAGAAGAAGAGTTATAAGCAGAGAATACATTAACATTGATATATGTATTATATTTTTGAAATAGGGTCTCGCTATGCAGTTTCAGCTCACTTTGTAGTCCATACTGTGCTCAAGCTCGCAGCCATCCTCCTGACTCTGTATCCTGCATGCGGGGATGATAGGCATGTGCCACCACTCGGGACTTGTCTTTTATAATTGTTATAGTGCTATCTTTACTGGTGTTCTTAATTCTTTCATATGATTAAAATAATACCCAATGGCCTTTTAGTTCAGCCTGAAGGTCTCCTTTTAACATTTCTTGTAGGACATATCTAACAACAAATTATCCCAAATTTGGTTTATTTGGGCATGTCTTAATTTCTCCCACAGGTTTGAAGGATACTTTTGTCAGATATAGAGGGTTTTTTTTTTTTCCAGCTTTTGTCTGTAAACACTTTCAATGTGGCCTCCAGCTGCCTTCTCCTCCATAGTTTCTAATAAGTAGTCAGCTGTAAATCTTATTGCGTGCCACTTTTGTGCAATCACTTACTTCTTTCTTACTATATTTAAGACTCTTCATGCCTTTTGGAATTCCACAATTTACTTAGCATTAAGAATACAAAAACAGGGAGCCGGCCAAATAGCTCAGTGAATTAAA
Organism: Octodon degus; assembly: GCF_000260255.1. Classification (NCBI taxonomy): domain Eukaryota; kingdom Metazoa; phylum Chordata; class Mammalia; order Rodentia; family Octodontidae; genus Octodon; species Octodon degus. The sequence continues at coordinate 4,611,434 of NW_004524599.1, forward strand.
GCACATGCTTAGGCAGGCACAGGGGCTGGGGGTTCAATCTCCAGGTCTTCCATTCCAGCCCCGCCCCTGGGGTGCACTGTGACAGCAGTTGAGACTGGGCTTGGTGGTGTGATCCTGTAATCCCAGCTTTTGGGAGGCAGTAAATAGGCAGATCACTATGAGTCCAATCTAGTAGTGAAATCCTGAACACCCTGTAGATCCTAAAATACAAAAAATAAAAAAGAATAGAAAAGCAATGACTGGGGAGATAGCTCAGTAGAATAAGCGCTTGCCTGGCAAGCAGAAGGACCTGAGTTCAATCCCTGGTTAAAAAAAAAAAAAAAAAAAAAAAAAAAATATCAGTGGCTTTGGCACAGAGCCAAAGCGGATTTTAAGTCCATTTATAACACTGGTTGATTTTCTTATGTCTGAAAGGACTATAGCAGTGGCTTCTATGAGGGTTGTTGTAAAAATAAAATTAAATAATATAAATGAAGGATAAAGGCGGGCAACAAAACATTGCTAGCTTTCACAGCAGGACATGGATCTGCCCAGGGTAGCTGTTGCAGTTTCAATAACTACTCAAAGGCCCATATACCAAAGGCTTGGTCCTCAACTGTGATACTAGTGGCAGGAGATGGAACCTCTCAGAAGTGTGGCCCAGTGGTAGGAAGTGAGGTCACTGAGGGTGTGGCAGTGGAGGAGATACCAGGACCCCACTCTGCCTCCTGCTCTCACATTGCCATGAGATTTCTCTGCCACACAAGTCCCACCAGGACATGCAGCCTCACCACAGGGCTAGAGCGACAGGCCTGGAGCCCTCCGACCATGTGCCAGAGCCTGTGAAACCGTGAGCTAAAATAGAACTTTTCTGTTCTTAAGTAGATTATCTCAAAGATTTTGTTACAGTAATGCAAAGCTGACAGAGCAGGCTTCTGACTGACTGGCTGGAATTAAAACTGACATTTTATTTAAGCTGTACTATGTTTATCTTCTGTAACAGCTGTAGCCAGGAGACATTGTTCCCTGTACATAGATTCCTTCAGTGTTCCACCAGAATCAGTATTATTTCTCTTAAAATACAACATCCAAGGATGCTAATAGAATAACATAAACTTCTTGCCTCATGGCCTTCCTAGAGATTAACTGGTACCCTCAATAGATCTTAAATGATGTATGACGGTAATAAGCTACTTTCATCATCATTCTCCTCAAACTGTATATTTTAGCTCTGCATCCTGACAGCTCCTTAGTTCCATGTGTATGAGAGAAAGCCAAAATCTGTGGCTCTGTCTTTTGCAGAGGCAGCTCTTACCTACGGATTTACAACCTATTCTAGGGGAGTCAAACCTTTTCAACCTATTTGCACTTCCATACAGAACAAAACATCATAAAGTCTCACACATGTGTATATTTAACCAAAGGTTTGAAATCCTTGCTGACTTTTTAAAAAATGTTTTTTAGTACAGGGTCTCACTATGTAGATCAGACTTGTTTTCAGCCTCCCAAGTGCTGGGATTATAGGCACGCATGATCACACCCAGTCTCATTAACTATCAAAGCATGCCCTGGGGGTGGGGCCCACATGGCATGAACCCAAGCCCTTGTGTCTGCCTAAGTAGATGCTTTAATCCACTGAACTACCTGGCCAGCCCTCTTGCTGACTCTTTACCAACTTGCACTCTAAGTCCTGCCTACTTACCCCAACAGCACCTGCCTCTTGCTTCCTAATCCACCCACCTTCCCTGGACAAGCTTTTCCTTATTCTTGCTGACGCCCTTGGGTCTGTCTTTGGCTGATGCATGAGGCTTGACAGGTCCTGGGCCTGTTTGTTTTATTCAGCAGGTACTGATTGACCATATAGTATGTGAGTCTATTCTTGGTGCTTCTAGAAATACAAACTCAAGCAACAAGTTAAGTTTTAAAAATTTGCTCTTCTAGAACTTACATTCTAGTTTACTCTAGTACACAGTGTAGCAAAGAATGCACTGCCCTGTCTTAAAAGTGAAGTAGTCATGAAAAGTCTGTATTTGACAAGCACTGAAAGATCCTTTCTGACTCTTGAAAAGGATAATTAGAACTTTATACACTGTCTTCATTTCTTTTCTCACTGAGGCAAAATATCCAACACCCAAAGTTAGTTTATTTGGCTTACAGCTTGTAGAGATCCCAGTCCATGATTGTCTGGCTCCAAGGCAGCATGGTGTGGCAAACAGGCCTCACAGGAGAGAGACATTCATGGCAAGCAGAAGGTAGAAAACAACAATGGAGGAAAAAGACAAACCTCTTTCTGTCCTTTATATTGCATCCAGGCTGCAAGGACTAGGCCAAACCAATTCATCAGTGTACTGACCTAGCTTCTACCCTTAATCCTAGCATTCTACCATGAACCAATCACACACTCAAGATTCAGCCACCTCTGGAAAAGCCCCATGGTGACTGCCTGAGGCTTGGGGGTGGGGTACTTCTAGGCACAAGCCATAACATACCCTAACACCTCTAACAAGCAGTCAGGTACACTCTTCCCCCCATGAGGTAGCATTTTTCTGAGTGCTCTGTGTTGCTGTCTTCCTACTACTTTGCAGATATAGAAGGAAGATTCATTGAGGGTTTTGTGTGGATGGGAGTCCTTTCGATAGTTTGTGTCTTCTCTGTGAATCAGTCAGTTCTCAGGGGCTACTTAGTCCTGAATATCATGTACGATGGCCTAAACTTTTTATTCTTGGGTCACGGCTAAACTATTGCCTAGGAAGCCAACGCATTTTTTTCTCTCTTTTTATACCAGACTTTTAGTTGTAGAACAGCCTCTGTGATCTTGTAATTATCTCCTACTTCTGCCCAATTTGCTTCAACAGAAATTTTAGAATTATGAATTTCTCCAATATGGAAGCCCAAACAAATCCTCCTTGAGCCTCCCTCTGTGTGTCTCATGTGGTCTCCGATTATTCTTCGCAAACTTGTTCTCAGGTGGCACCTCTGATGCTGGAGTTGGTTTCACTTGGTGTAGGAACTTTTGCTACTGCTTTTAAGTTTGTTGCACTAACACATCTCCTTCAATTTCTTTCCCTTAATTATTACTGATTTGTGCCTGACAGGCTCATTTTCTGCACTTTCTTGATCTCTTTCTTCAAGCAAGAGTTTCCATTTTTAAGGGGATGAATCCTTCCATCCTATGAAGGAGCCATGCAGAAAGCTTTTCTGGTGAAAAGTCTGGTGCTTAAAATCCTTAACTCCCTTTTCCCTCCTGTATTATTTTCTGACTTCCCACAAAGCTCCACTCTAGCAGCACGCCAGTCTGTTATGTTTGCTGTTAGATGTCCAGCACCCAATCAAGTACAGAGCAGGTCACCAGTGTTGGAAAACAGGTGAATAAATAGACTTTTAAAAATGATTTGTCCATTTTTTTGGTAATTTTCTATTTCTATTGTGATTTTAGTTTTGCTCAACTACTTAATGGGTTGCTTGCTTCCTTGTGTTTGTTTGTGAGTTGGTTTGCTTTCTCTTCCTTGCCTAAATACTATACATCATTATGCCCTCATTCCGTGGACTCAGGGTTCCAACCTACCACACACAGCCCCAGGTCTTTAGAAAACAATTTTAGATCATTTCCCGTCTTGTAGACCTACAAGCATCCTGCTGTAGCAAACACGAATGAAGACAGACCGTGAACACATGCTACTCATACGCATGTGGGGCCACAGACCTGGACTGTTCTCTGAACTAATCGTGTGACATCTGAATGGCTAACGAACATGAAGAAACCACTGAGAAGCGTTCCTGTACTCTTGGCATTGCCACAACATCCATTTTTGTATTTTAAAAAAGAACCAGCTCCTTGATACAAATTTTTATTAAAATTGCTAGTTCTTTACCACAAATAGCATGAGAAGCATCAATTTGGTGCTTGGCTCAGTCAGATGCAGAGGTGGCTCAGCTGGTCGATAAAATAGACCATCCATCTGGGGGCTGTGCCACGTGATCTTCCAAAGCACTGTAAACTTGGGGCAACGGTTCCAAGTGGGAGACATACATAAGCCTCTCTATGTGTTTCAACAGAAAAAAAAAAAGGTTCCGTTCACGGAAAAACAGGCATTACCTAAAGTTATGTGATATGGTGCTAGTTCCAAACCGATTTATCATCCATTTCTACAGCATATAAATGTAGCTGCTCTGAAGAGAAACTTCACTCGCTGATCTTAAAAGCCAGCTGTGGCAGAGGAGGGAGTAAAGGAGAGTTGTACCAAGTAAGAATATACTTCCTTGACACTAAAGCTGATTGATGGGCAAGGAGCCTTCTGAGACCAGCGGAGAACAAAATGGAAACAAGATAGACAAATGGTACCGTGATGTATGGGAAACGGTAGGTGTGACACCGATGTGTATTCTCTGTGCAAGAGAAGATTAGGGTCTTTCAAGGCTGACAGTTGTTGTCAGGGCAGTTGACATAAATTTTGCTAATGTTAATGGAAATGTACTAGCGTGATTTACCAAAGCTATTTATAGTTGTTGAGTTAGAGTGAAATAGAAAGCAATTGTAAGAGGAAGAACCCAAGAGGCTTTATACTTGTATGTGTGAATAAATGCATATTTTAAAGCTCCTGTACACGTGGAGTTTCTCCTAAATGTGGCAATTTGTATTTTTCTTTCAAATTATTCTTTCAGATGTTAAACCTATAGTAAATTCTGTGGTTCCAAGAAAGCCTTCTCAAACTCTTTCTCCAGAAACTGGCTTCTATTTCTTACAAATCCATTTCTTCAAAGATTATGGTCTTTCCTCCTTCCTCAGGCTGCTGGAATTAAGCCCTTTGTCTGTGTTTAGTCACAGGAGTAAGAGTGCTCTGGGATGCCCAGGCATTGCTTTGAGGCATGGAGTGCCCATGCCAAGGGCATGGGAAGTTTCTACAGAGAAGCCATCAAAAGCAGAGATCATCAACAGCCAACTTTGCAGGGTATGAGATATGGCTTGTGACAGTCGATGGTGCTGCAGCCAGTGTTTGCAAAGCTAGTCAAGAGAGTTGCATAAGGCAAATGGCCCCAAAGGTGGTAGAGGCTTCCTTGTACAGTATAATAAAGGCCCTGGGTTTAAAACCCAGTGCTAGAAAAGAAAAGGAATGAGAGCAGGAGGTGAAGAAAGGAAAGACGGGTGTAGGGAGGGAAAAGGAAGGGATGGAGGAAGGAAGGAAGGAAAGAGCAATGAATAACAAATATGCACATAAAGTATTAAAACACATTTCAAAGTCTGAACAATTAAGGTATTATACCACAATATTCAGACAAATCAAAAGAACAAATTGGTTTGGAAATAAACTAAAATACATCTGGGAATGAAAAACATACATGCCATAGATAACATTTCAAATGAGCAAAGAGAAAGTGCACTTGATCAGCTTCGTCAACTCAACACAGAAGTTGCCCTGAAACACTGAAGTTGAAGCCATACTCATGCCATACAGCTAGATAAATCTCAAATGTAAAAATGTGAAGTGGTAGAAAAAAGGATAAGAGAATTTATTAACTTGAAGATGAGACTTTTCTAATTGTGACATAAATTGAGAAGATAGAAAGGAAAGACTCATAAAATATTACCATGGAAAAAAGAAAAAAATGCTTTATGTAATGAATAGTAAAAGCAAAGCAAAAAAAGACATTAAAAAATTATTTCTCCACCAAAGCAGCCGAAGTTCTCTAATGTAGTCCAAATTAACTTGTTAAAGGTCATCAATTCATTTTTAAGTAGGCAAAAGGGTATAAACAGTTCATTGTAAAATAAATATAAAAAGGCCCTTTAAAATATGAAAAATGTTCCATATCACTCATTAAAAAATAAAAATGAAGACTGTCCTATGATACTAATTTTTTTCTGCTGCTCAGATTGGCAAGGACCCAAAAAGTCTGATAACATACTCAGCGAGGCTTAGAATAAAGAGAACACATTTATCACCAGAAGAGAAATAAATCAGAGGGCTCTGAAGGTCAACACGGCAATATCTATTAAAATTACAAATGTGCCCACCATTTGACCCAACAATTCCATTTTACAGCCTTTATCCAGTGGTTATGTCCATACATATGCAAAGTGATGTGTGTGCAAGTTATTTGTTATAACATATAAAAGTAAAAGGTGAAAATACTGAAATTTCCATTTAAAAGGGACCCAGACAAGGAAATACTATTTAGCTGTAAGGAAGAATGAAAGATCTCCAATTTATGCTGAAAGGTGAAGTGAGAAAAAGATGACAAGGTATGGACCAAAAAGGAAGGGAAAGATTACATATCTGCATCTTTTTCAGAACATCTGAATGGATACCCAGGAAGCTGGGTCACTAAGGCCAGTCCATATTCAAGGGAAGGAAAATTAGAAGCTCTCGGCTGACAGGAGTGTCAAAGAATTTTAGGTATACTTAAAACCACACATGGCTGGGTGTGGTGGTGCATGCCTGTAAACCCAGCACTGAAGGGGCTGAGGCAGGAGGATTACTGTGAGTTCCAGGCCAGACTGGGCTACAAAGTAAGTTCAAGGCCAACTTGAACTACATAATAAAACCTCATCTCAAAAAGACACTCTCTCTCTCTCTCTCTCACACACACACACACACACACACACACACACATAATTTCTGTACTCCAAGAATTCTAAATTTTGTGAATGTATGACCTATTGTAATACTTAAGTAAATTAATATTTAAAAAGAGAGAATGAATACCTATGGGTCCCATGTTGCAGCAGTATGCTTTCATTAAAAGAAAACATTCAAGTTTTGTTATGGCTTATGTTTAGAGGTTCCTGCAAAGCTTTACCTCCGTGGTCAAAGGTGGAGCTTTTCAGAAGTGGCTGAGTCTTGAGTGTGAAACTAGAGCTGAATCATGGCGCAATGTTAGGATCGAGTACGCTGGGGTTACGGGTGTGGGTGCTGCTACCCCAAGGAGCCTGGGAAGGACACGAGGGATGGCAAGAGCTGTATTATACATCCTGCTCGTTGCTTTGCTATGTTTTGCTCACCATGAGCTCTTTCTCCTCCTCAGTCTCTGTCTGCCCTCCACCCTGCCTTGGAGCTAAGCATTTATGGACTATAACCTCTACAAACTGCCAGCCAAGTAAACCTTCCACCCTTTAATTTTGAGTATTGAGTATTTTGTCTCAGCCATCAGAAAAGTAACTAAGATAATTTTCTTCAGAATTTTTTGCAAGTTAGACTAAATTTCAGGCTTCCATGTGGTCCTAGGGGAAATCTATCCTGGTTTCTTATAGATATTCTAGCCAAATGGGAGGTTTATAAATGTTGCTGTGTCTGTGGTAGTTTGTGTGGCGGTTGTTATAACCTGCTTTGAATTCTTTTATAATTTCTTGTATGTCTATATTGAGCAGAAATTACATTTGTAACGAAAAACCTGCTATCTTAAAATTCAGGTAATCTTTAAAAATTCAACTATTAGCTAAAATTCACAATGGTTCAAATTCACCTTGAATTCCAAAGACCAATTCTTGGCAAAATGTCTCTGCTCATGTTGCTTCTCCTAAATTGAAGAATGCTGGTTAGAAAATCCAGAGGAGAAATGTAGTAGTGCCTATTTAAAAAACAAAACAAAACAAAGAAAACTGAGGTGGTTGAGTAGAGATACAAGAGGGAGCTGCAACAGGAGAGGGGTAGGTACATGCCACAGGCCAGAAAGGACCCTTGCAGAGGCCATCAGAAGAGACACACTGGAGACATTTTTTCCTCCTTGGCCTTGTGATACATAATGTATAATCCTGTCCAAATTCTTTATGGAGACTTGAATAATTGTAAACACACATCTATATTTTTCAGACTCTCCTTCCCAAAGAGAATTTAACTGAAAAAGGAGGCTATGAACACCTTTAATTTAAAAACTACATTCCTGACAGTACCTTGAGGCAGGAAATAGGATGCCCTGGGTCAGAAGTGTAAGGTCAATTTGCTGGAACAAAGAGAAGCAGGAAGAGAGGGGCAGGGGATGAGGTTGGGTGGACAAAGAGTGGGAGACGCAGCTTAGAGTCCTGATGATGGGGGGAACACATGGTCTTTACCTCAGAGATTATGTGAAACTGCCCAAGAGTTTTAAACAGAAGTAGCTTAACTTTGTAACTTAGACCGACCATGTTGCTGCCTCTGGAAGGCAGGCTGGAATGATCAAGATTAGAGACAGGGAAACAGATTTGGGTTTAATTTCAAAACAGGCCTCACCTAGGTGATGGATGAGGGTGGCAGAATAAGGGTGGCAGTGGACAGAAGGAAATGTACCTGCAAGAACACTTTAAGGGATGGAGTCACCTAGCTGTAGTGACAGAGTTGACTGAGAACAGAGGACGGAAAGATGTCAGCGATGCTGCCTAAGCATCATGGCATGGCTACTGTTGACAAAGAGTGAGACAGACCGTGCTTGAGAGCAGAAATCTATATGTCCTGTATGTTTTTGCTTTCTGTCACTTTTTTGTGGTAGGAAAACAATGAGTTCAGAGTTAAACATGCTGCACTCACAAGGTGTGTGAGACATCCAAGTGGAGATGCTCAGCAGGGGGTTGGAGACTAGAGTCTAATGTTTGGGATCAGCCAGGGATAGAGGCATAGACACCTTAGTGCTACTGCAGGAACAGGCTGACCTCTCCAGTGTCACTACAGGAGAAAGTGATAGGTCAAGATGACACCATGGAAACTAATTCTTGGAGCTGGAGTTGTGACTCTGGAGCTTATGATTTGGATGACTGGTTGCATGTCGACCTGATTAAGTCATTCACCTTTAGTTGCAGGAAAAAGGACTCAATTTAATCTCAAGAAAAGTTGGCATTCCAGGTAGGATCTGAAACCTGACCTGGACACTTCAAAAAATGAGGCAGAATGGAGCTGCTGTCTCTCTCCATCCCTGTTTCTTCTGCACATCCCCTTTGCCTTCTCTGTGACTGTCAGCTTCATTGTCTCCTCTCTAGGGTTACAACCCCATGTCTCAGACCCGTGAACACCCACAACTATATGTAAAATGCTTGTTTGCTTACAAGTAACTCTCTGTGGATGGAGTCCCTCACTTTAAAAGATTCCTGGAGTGATCCAAGATCAGAAAGATGCTGAATGTCTCCACCTCATCTCTTCCAAGAGACAGGGGAGCTTGGGACAGGCGTGCACCACTATGCCCAGTCTCAATCTCCATCACAGCGCACCCTGGGGGTGGGTCTGGCACTGCAAGCAGGGGATCAAACCCCAGTCCCTGCGGCTGCCTGAGCAGCTGCATTAGTCCACTGAGCTATCTGGCCAGCCCAAGACTTCATCTTTCAGTAGCCTATTTAGCATCATCGGAATGCTCCTGTAACCCCTCACCTGTCCTGTCCCGAAGTTAACAGCCTTACCTCTCCTGTCCTCAAGAGCTCAGCATCTCCCTGGCCTCCCTCTTCCTTCACACAGTGTCAACCTGAGCTTGCCTCAGCCCCAACTCAACTGAAAGATAGATGTTTATTTCCAGCATGACTGAAAATTACAAATTTTGCATGTTTCTAATTCAAGCTCTAAAATGAGGAGATTTGATTCATCTAGCTTTTTTACATCTGGCCAAAGGAAAGAGGTTTTCTGGGGTTTTTATGTTCTTGTTTTGTAACCTTTATTAAGCGAAGGCTCTTACTTTGTAGTCAGGCTGTCTGGAACTCCTTGTGTTCAGGCTATTCTGTCAGCAATGCTGCCTAAGCGCCATGGCACGAGTACTGCTGACTAAGAGTGAGACAGAACATACTTAGAGAACAGACTGAGGTCAGACTGGACTGACCTCGGATTCTCAATCTTTCTGCCTCAGCCTCTGAGTGCTGCAATTATAGTCATGCACCACCGCGCTCACCTAGGATTATTGTTCGTCAATCAGAGTTAGTTAGCGTGGGAGCCTGATGGAAGCCACGCCAGCTGGGTAGGCAGCCAGATGAAGAAGCTTCCCAAAGAAGGTATGTGGCTTAGGCAGTATGGGAGATGAGGCTTGTCCTACCAGCACCACCATAGCTACTAAGGAGGGTCAGGCTGAGTATCAGGCACCTCAGCATAGATGATCAAGAGGTAGTTGGCCTATTTGTCCAAAGGGATTGGATTATTGGATTAACATATGGTGTATGTTAAAGTAGAAGGAGATTTTCAATGAAACTGTACAGATCATATTCCTAAACCTTATCTTTTCAACAGCTTTTGTCAATAAGAGCATATCAAACATGAAAATCAAATTTTAAGATATCAGAAAGCTGTGGATAACATATAATATATTGAAAGACAGACCTCAGTCTCAGAAAGATCTTGGCAAGCTGGACTAATAGACCAAAACAAACAGGCTTAAATTTGGTGGGAACGAATATGAAATATTGTATTTAGAATTATTCAAATCAAAAATAAATACAACATAAGGAAGTGGTCTGTCTGTGTGCTTACATATAGCTCCAAATAATCTCTAATCAATCTGAACCAACTGTATAACATATACCGAAAAGCAAAAGGCAGAAAGAGAGAAAGAAGGAAGAAGAAAAAAATCCTGCATTAATAAAAGTTTAAGTCCTTAAATCCCACACCATCCAAGTGCAGTGGCAAATTCTTTAGTGGTCAGACGGTGTCTGCAGCCAGCGCCACCTTCTGCGGCTGGAAAGGCAGAGTTGACATAACACACCTGGCTCCTCAGATCAGGCTGAGTGGGATTTAGACTTCTTCCTAAAATATTTGCTCCATAATTGCTCACCCATACTCCATTCATCCTGGATCACGGGCAAACGAGGCCATCCCCACACGCCAGTGAGGTTGCAGCCTCCCACCTCCAGTTCTCTTGGGGCGCTCACGCAGCCCAGGCTCACATATGGTCTTCATGGTCTTTCACCTGCACCCAGCCCACACTCTAAGCAGATTCCAGTGGGTGCCAGTGGGCAGTCGTGAGGCTGACTCGTTTGGCCTTCATGGTATGAAGCACAGAAGAAGCTGAGGCACAAGTGCACATCCAGAAGTGACTAGCAGACACACTTAGGGGCCAGACTCTGGAGGCACACCTAGTTGTTTTCAGTTTCTTCATGCGTTATGCACTATGGCAACAGAAAGGACCAATACTCCATCTTTTTTTCAAATGTATTTATAGTGGGGTCTACAAGATCTCACTACACAGGTCGGACTCATAGTGATCCTCCTGTTTTCAGCCTCCCAAGCGTTGGGATTACAGGCGTGCATCACCACGCCTAGTCTCAATCACTGTCTCAACGCACCCTGGGGGCAGGGCTGGCTGAGCAAGCAGGGGATCAAACCCCAGCCCCTGCATCTTCCTAAGCAGGCTCTTTAATCCACTGAGCTATCTGGCCGGCCGAAGACTCCATCTTTCAGTAGCCTATTTAGTATCATCAGAATACTCCTGTAACCCCTCACCTGCCTTGTCCCGAAGTTATCAGCCCCACTTCTCCTGTCCTCAAGAGCTCAGCTGGCCTCCTTCTTCCTTCACACAGCATCAACCTGAGACTCACCTACAGTTTCTGTTTCCCTCATTTGAGTTGTTGACCTCTGCTCAGGACACTAAGACAGATGCAGACAGCTCTGGTTACAGCTTGGAAAGCGTAGGGGCTGTGGCCACAATGGTATGACTTTCCAAGCAAGCCTGGGCATCAATCTGAGGAACCCAGCTGCAGATGGCCAGAGATGGGCAAATCTTCCCCCACATGGACAAAAGCTGGCTATGTTGGAAATTGGGTTAGGTGCATACGTGGGAGCCACACAACACATCAGGAAAATCCTTTGAGATCACAGCCTTGTTGAAAAGTATCACAGGGAGAAGGATAAACCACAGCTGGGTCCATTTTTAATTTCCTGGGGTTGCTGGTGTAGTGGGAGGAGAAGGTGGCAGGAGGCAGTCAGGGGAGCCAGCAAAGGCAGAGGAAGCATCATGAGTGGGATACCCAGTATAGACCCCCACCTGTGCCAGGTAAATGAGACAGCCCCAGGAGGACCAGCGCTTCCCTGGTAGCAGTGAGACGGGGCACAGCTCAGGGCTCTGAGGAGAAGATGCGTCCCACTCCAGGCTCCGTGGAACTCATAAACAGAAGACTGGCCTTATTGAGAGCAACATACAAACTGCATAGCTACAGTTCCTTTCCTCAAACCTACTGGCAAGACTGAGTGTACATTTTCAGGCTAATGATCTATGAGGATGCCAAACTAAACTTCATTTTCTATTTGAAAGATTTTTCCATTTCAGGGCCAAGTAAAAGGCCTGGCATTTTTCACCCGGTGTTCTTCTAACACACACAGTAATAACAATTAACCAAAAGCAACTGTGTGCCTTAGGGGATTTGAGCCCCATTGACAGTGCGAACAAGTCCCAGGACAGCAGCCAAGTCAGGCCAGGGCCACATCTGCCAGGTTCCTTTCCACCAGCATCACAGCGCCCAGACCCTGGCCACATTGCCAGGAAAGCACTGCCCTTGGTTACTGCCTATTGCCAGCAGGGCCACATGGGGTTCCCCAAGTAGCACATTACCAAAGAATAATTCTTGCTCCTCGACCAAAGAATAGTTCCCTGCCTTGAGAATGAATGCAGCTTAGACTTCTGTGGTTTGTGTTTACTTAAATAAAAGTTATAGCTCACTCTTGGAAAAACTAATGAAAACTTTTTTTGAGGACTCTCAACTGTTTAACTGGCTCAATAGCATCTGTTCCTGAACCTCATGCCATTACCGTCCGAGTCACAGAGGGGACACAGTTTACACAGTCCCTGCCTGGAGATGGGAGGCAGTGGCGCTCCCTCAGCCCTCACTCTGCTCCAGCATGAGTCCCTGTAGTGGATTTCTAGCTGGTGGGCAATTTATTACACCCAGCTGAACTGGATTAGCATGGTGCTGGGGGTGGGAGGCCCACATGAGGGCTGTTGCCAGCAGCAGGAAGGCAGAACAGGAGAAGCTGCTGAAACACTGTTAGGGATAGTGTTTGGAGTTGCTAGAGCTGTTAGAAGCCATTGGTTCTCCTGGGCTGTTCCGCTGGGTGACCTTGTCTTGCTGGTTTTTCTGATGAGCTTGGATGTTCTTGTCTGAGGAGTTTCTCAAGACATTATTGTCACTGAGAATGGCTATGGTTCATTTTGGGAGAGCTCTGGTCCTCTTCTTGAGCATTGCTTCCTGGCTCTCGAGGGAAAGACGGTGCATTGCTCAGCCTGATGAAGATTGTCACATTGGCTTATCTGATGGGAACTCAGCTTTCCTCATCACTGGAGGAGCTCGGGACCTCACTGTTGCTGAGGACAGCTCTGGTACCTTTGGGGGAGTTCTGGTGCTTACCTTGAGCATCGCCTCCTGGCTCCAGTGCAGATCCCTCAGCCTGTTAGCACAGATGTTTCATCCTGCTGGGACAGACTTTGGGCCTTCACAGGGCAGATCCATGAAGCAGGCCTGCATGAGACTTTGTCGTGCACTCTAGGCCTCCAGTTAGACTTGTGGGAGGCATTGTTATGAGCTCTAGGCTTTCAGCTGGACTCATGCAGGATCTTAGGATCCAGGCCCTTAGCTGGATTCTTTGGTCTTTAGTATGTGGACAGATTTCCCACACTTCTTGTATATGATTCTTTGGGTAATTCCTTATAAACTAATATTATAAAAATGTGTCCTATATTATATCACTCCCCTTGCAAAAACCCCAAACCACAAAGGTCCCTGATCAAATCCTTTCCTCAAAGCCCTTATCAGATGTCCCTCCCATGAGCCAATTAGTCATAATGCCTACCAACATGAAGAATCATTTTAAAAGTTCACACCTAAAACCAGCATTTTACTTTCACCTATGGGATGTGATAAATGAATGTGAATTTTTAAAAATTTATTACAGTAAAAAAAAAACACTATCATTAATCCCCTTCAAAATATTCCCCCTTTCTTCAAACACACTTACCCCATCATTCTTACTGCTTTCTTTTTTTTTATTTTTCAAAGTTTTATTGATAAACAGATAGCAATGAGACAGTTTCAAATCAAATCGGAAGTACAGTTTCAACAAATAATACACTGCATATATTCTTCTTAGTGGTTAATTGCTGTACAAGATGCGGACTTGTGATCCTATTTACAAACACCATTAGAACAAATCATTCTATTCATTAAGAGAATGCAACTATATATCTATCCTAACCACTTTGAATACACAGATACAAAATGGACATTCATCGGTATACCCCATTTTTTCTAAGTTCTGTTATTGAATATTATAGGTGTGTAAACTCAGCAAAATATTCTAAAAGAGTCCAGTAGCCCATAATAGCATTGGGTCTTCTGTTTAACTGGCAATGTCAGAAATTATTAACCTGAGTCCCCCATAGCTCAACATAACAGCATGGCTTTATTTCCTATATTTCGTCTTCATACTTTTCTACTGGATGGTTAAGACCAAGGTAAAGCAGGACCTATGCAACAAGAGTTGTAGCTTTTTGGTCTGAGAAGGTCAGTGAAATGCCCTCAGGATTTATCCTGAGATCCTGTACCTCAGATTGTAGAACCTTTGTCGGTGCAGCCATGTGGATGAGTCACGGCCATTGCTTGGCCAATGTGCTCTCTGTGAAATCCTGAGAGAGTATCTTCTCCCCATGTGACTCTCCTTAGGCACACTCTACATCATCGATCACTTTCCTCTTTGGCCCCGTAATTTCCTTGATCAGAAAATTTGGGACACTACCGAGGTACATGACATTACAGTACAAGTTCTCATATGTCCTGAGTCTTAATTGACCTTAGAAGGCTAGGGCCAAAATGTTGGCTTTCCTTGTAGCCCTCCTTTTTCTCTAATTTTGATCTGCAAACTTAGGTTGTTAACCATCCAGAAGACAAGCTTATTGTTATTATCAAATAATTTAGGCTATCAAGCTTAACCTCACTATCTGTCTGCATTTCAAACATCTTAGGCATAATAAGGAACAGGTATTTTTCATCAAGTATTGATATGTTGAACTTTAAGTCCCTACATAATATGATAAAAAACATTTAAAAATTAGATTATATTTTAAAAATAGGATAAAGAATTCTATACTTCTCATGTTTGCACTCTTACTGCTTTCTGAAGCAGTTCTGGAAGTCCTCTTTCATCAGTGTCTTGCATTGTACTGTTAGAGCTACCACAGGGTCTTGAATTGATTCAAAACATTTCTCTTTCATGCGCATTTGGATTTTGAGAAAGATCCAGAAGTCACAGTATCTGCAGAATAGGCAGATGAGGACTCACGGTAATGTTTTTCAGTCTGCCTTGCTGTTGAAAGGAACACTACACCACACTACTTGCCATGTTTTTATCACTGCTCACAGTTCTCCTCACAGTCATCATAAAGACTAAAAGAGAACTTACGAAACTAATTCAGAACATGGCATGAATTATGCAATAAGCGTGTTCAAAGCATGTAGGATATATTGAGTCAGATTAATGGTAATGTCTTTATTGTAATACATTTTTAAAATTTTACACGTTCACTGTATATTTTCATCAGACCTTATGGAAACAAATGTAATTTGACACTTGTGCTTATGCTAACAATGCCTGACTCCTTCTGTAGTGGATTAACTAATGGTCAACTTGTAACACCCAGCTGAACTGAATCAGCACGGAAGGCCTGCCTGAGGATTGTTGCCCAAGGCATAGAAGGAGAATTGGAGGGGAAGATGGTATGCTGTTGATTGGCCTGGAGAAGCTCATCATGTTGATGTTCCTTTTAGGAACTCAACTGTTCTCATCACTGGAGGGGCTCCCATCCTTGATGTCACTGAGGATGGCCGCCATTCTCTTTGGGTCTTTACCTTGAGTGTCCCTTCCTGGCTCCAGTGCAACTCCCTCGGGCTGCTGGCACAGATCCTTCATCCTGCTGGTGCAGACTGTCCAGCTTCCGCCACTGGTCTTTGGACCTTCCCAGTGCAGGTCTCATGCAGACTTGCCTGAGACGTTGTTGTGGACTCTAGGCCTCCAGCTGGAGTCATGGAAGACACTGCTGTGGGATCCGAGCCCTCATCAGGATCCTTCAGGTCTCTGGCATGTGGACTGATCTCCTGTACTCTTTTGCATTTGACTCTTCAGGTGAATATTATGAAATAATCCTACAAATTATGTGTCCTGTCTTAAATCTTTCTCCTTGTAAACCATGAATACACCTTAGTCAAAGTGGGAAGAAAGAAAAACCTCATGAAGCCTTCCCCTGAGAAGGTTGTCAGAATTAAAATGGAATCACTTTTGTCAAACCCTAACCAAAAATAAGGCTGGGAGATTACGGAGGAAGGATTGAATGCCTATATATCTGCTAACAAGAACTGTTCATCAAAATCTGGACACAAGAGGCAGGAAGTCCTCTCATTCTGCTTGTGCAGCCAGGCAACTCATCCCCATGACCAGACACCAAGAGATGTGGGGATCATACTGGATGTGAAGTGGACAGAAGTGGCTGCAGATTCGAGACCACTGGGCAGATCAGAGAGGGCAAGGGCAAGGCTGACGTCAGGGTAATGAGTAAAGCTCCCCATGTAGGGCCCTAAGACCTCACCATCCTCCAGCCCTAAAAAGAGTGGCAGCCACAAAGTTACCCATAGGCAGGCCACTGGGGCATGACAAGAGCAAGGTGTGTGCCAAGCACAGAGACTGATGTGGTACAGAGCCACTCAGGACTTTGCACTTCATACTGGCCAGAAGGAGGTACAGAAGGTTCTTCAGTACTAGAAAGATGCAACTAGGCCAGCATCAATGTTCACCTGGAGGCACAGGGGGTGCTAGTGGCTAAGGGGGTGGAACTGGGAACATCTAATTGCCTAGGCAATGAAGTCACTGCCTGAAGGAAGGCAGAGGAGGTAGAGCAAGGCAGACGTGAGATGAGAAAGCGCAGGGAAGGAAAAGCAAACCTGGAAAACAGCTGGGCACTCACTCACTGACCTCTTGTTCCAAAGGGTCGGATTCTAAGCCCCCACTGTTGCCCTGTGACCTTGACCCAAAAAGGCTCAAGCTATTACAAGCTGTGTAGAGTAGTGGCTGTGATATTTTCAAGGCTTTCTCCATCTCTCACTAGGAAATGTCATTTCATTTTAGGTTGGAATGATCTGCCAGGAAACACTCCAGTGTGCACTAGGGCTGTGGAATAGGGGTCAACTTTACAATTATGGAAGAGCTGGCTTTTCAAGAAACCAGAAATCATAGGGTCATAGCTTTAAAAGGGCAGTTATTAAAATTATACCTGTGAAACCTGTCAATGGGGATCACTCTGGAGACAACGATTTGTGTGTGTGGAGTGTTCAAGGGAGCAGAGCTGGTCACATGCAGCCAGCTGGGACAAGCAGGAGTGGAGTCTGAGGCTCCCATCCACTTCATCACTAAGGCCTGAGCATCACAAAGAAACTTGTGATCTACAACACCCCTCATTGTACCTTCCCATGGCCTGGACAATTCTTGGACCATCCATGGAATAGGCACCATTCCCAAGGGAATTAATTCTCCTGTGCTCCCTACTGAGTACTTGGTATGCGTCAGATTATAATGAACACTTCTTAGTCTTCAGGGAATCCCAGGAAGTTTATATTTGTAATCCCATGGAAAATTTATTTGAATTCTAGTAAGATAATTGAAGTCTACCACTTCCAGTGCAACCCATGGCAAGAATAAACACTAAGGCATATATGTTGTTGTGGGCAGCCAAGGGGGTCCTAAGTCCAGCTACCAGGATGGCTAACTGGAACAAAGGCCTTGACTCAGGACTAAATCGAGGTTATGTTGATTCATGAAGAAGGGAGTTGCTTGAGGATGAGTAACTGTGAGAATGATTCGAAGTATGTGAGCGCTGCAAGCTGGTCAAGGTAGGAGGCCTGAAATCGCCTCTGCAGTATGCAGAGAGAAGGCTACGCAGGCACTGATCAGCGTAACACAGCTGAGGTAGCATGTGATGTGCTGGGGTCAGTGCCTCAGCTCTGATGTGTAAACTTTTATGCCCTGGGAAGTTAGAGCCTCTTATCTCGAGGCTCAATCCTAGCCAACCATGTGGACCATGCCTTTCTATCCCACCTTGGCTCACACATGCTTTGTGAGAGCTATGGGGACAGGGATACACTGACCTGTCACCTTGCTTCAAAGATCACACGCAGGACCTGGCTGGACCGATTTGCATTGCTGAAAGCCAATTTAAGGGATAAGGAAAAGTCCTAGCCAACTCTGCACACATCGATGCATAGAAATAGGGCCAGGTTTGGCCAAAATGAAGATAGTTGCTCCTCCTTCCAGGAGAGTCACCCAGGTGGCCCTTCACATCAGATGTGGTGTGTTCTGCAGTGACGAATGTCTTAGAGGCTTGGTGCCTGTGTAATGATATTGAGAGGTGTTGAAATGTTTAAGAGGTGATGATCCATGAGAGGTGATTTGGTCACCTGTGCATCATTCTCAGAAGCGAGGCAAGTCAGGGGAATCACAAGTCTAAACCCAACTTGGGCAACCGAAGTGACTTAGTGAGACTCTGTCTCAAAATAAAAAATCATTTAAAGAAAAGGATGGGGATGGAGCTTAGTGCAATGCCCCTGGATTGAATTCCCAGTAATAGATACACCTACACAGATAAATACCAATGTTGTGGGAATAGGTGAGTATACAATTTGAATCTTAAGTGTATCCTAAAAACCCAAAAATAAAGGCTTGGCTGCCAGCTTGTGGTGCTACTTGGAAGTGGTGGACTCTTCAGGAGGTGGAGCTTTAGTGGAAGGAAGTTAGGTCACTGGGGGCATGGCCTTGAAGGGATAGTGGGACCCTAACCCTCCTTTCTCTCTTTCTACTTCCCGGTTTCCACAGCATGAGCAGGCCTCCTCTAACAGTGCTTCACACCGTGATGTTCTGTCCTGCCACGAGCCCAAAAGCCATAGGCCAACCAAACATGCACCAAAACCTCTGAAACTGTGAGCTGAAGTAATCCTCTCCCTTCTATCCCTTGCTCATCTGCGGAATCTTTTCACTGCAATGGAAAGCTGACTAGCACAGTTAGCTGGGTCCTGTGAGACCTGACTTAGCTATTATGAAAACAAGCTGTTACAAAGGAATTTGACTTTGGTGGCACTCTCTCGCTTCCTGTCTTACCCGCCATGTGATCCTGCCATGAGAGGCCCTCCACCTTGAGTCCTCACCAGCAGCTAATGCCAGTGACAGGCTTTGGGATCTCCAGAACTTTGAGCTAAGTAAACTCTAGAGTCTCTTTATAAAGCACCTGATCTCGGGTATTTTATGACAGCAACATGAAATGGATGCAGGCAGCATTCAAGATGCTTCCAGGGTAGGACCAGCTAGATAGCTCAGCGGACTAAAGCACCTGCTTAGGCAGAGCACAGTGGTCAGGGTTCGATCCCTGGTGAGCCATGCTGGCCCAACCCCAGGACATGCTGAGACAGCGATTGAGACTGAGCGTGGTGGCACGCGACTGTAATCCCAGTGCTTGGGAGGCTGAAAACAGGAGGATCACTACGAGTCCGATCTATGTAGTGAGACCCTATAGACCCTGTCCTAAATACATTTTTTTAAAAAAAAGATGCTTCCAGTGTGCCCAAGCAAATGACAGAGTATGAAGTCAAATGGGGCTTTAATAGTTAGGAAACTAGAAGCACAGTTCAACAACTCCTTTTCAGTTGCTATTTTTAGCTAATTGAACAGCAGTCCTGCCCCAGATTCAGGTGATGTGCGGCGGGGGCTGGGGCTAAGGGAAGGGGGCACACCTGGGTACAAAACCGAAGGAAGTTCTAGAAACTCAATCTTCAAGATATCAATGCCTTCATGGAACATCTTAACAGTCAAAATGAATGCAAAAAAATATAATGAGCCAAACATCAGCATTGTGTACAAGGAAGTAAGTGTACTGCTGGGTCATACTGGCACCGAAAGCAATGAATCGGCAAGGCTAGGAGGTATTTTATTTAAAATTGTGATATTTTTCTCATAATAAATGTATTATGAGAAAATATGTATTATTTTTGGTATTCATTTTGACTTTTAAAAACTATACCATTAAAATATTTCTCTGCTTCCTCCCTTTCATTCTTTCTTCTCTCTCTGTCTCTCTCCTATTCTCTGTCTCTAGCTCTGTCTCTGTCTCTCTCTGTCTCACTCTCTGTGTGTCTCTGTCTCTATCTCTCTGTCTCTCTGTCTCTCTCTCTCCTATTCTCTTCTCTGTCTCTCTCTCTCTCTCTCTCTCTCTCTCTCTCTCTCTCTCTCTCTCTCTCGACGTTTAAGGCCTTTCCTTAAATCTTTGACAGGAAACAAGTGCTCACCTTACTCTAGGTTTAGCCTCATGCAAAAGAATGCAGATTACGCATGCTCACTCTCAGCCTCAGACGCCCCAACACACACACACACACACACACACACACACACACACACACGTACGCTCTCATGGACAAATTAAGAGCCGCTTGGAATTTTAATCACACGTCCTGCCCATTTGTGGAGGTTATTGAGGGTATTCTTAATACAACTTTTCCTGTTTATCTTCGGGAGTCTCGCTGCTCACCTCCAAACACACACCTAAGATGGTATTCATGACAGAGCTGTGCACCTGGGTTGTGCTCCCATGCAAAAAGGAGGAAAATCAATTCCAACCTCTGAAGGACAGAATTACTGATGCAGAAGGTCACTAAATGCAAGCACTTGTTCAATGGGCTTGGAACAAGATCCTTGTCTGCATTGCTTCGCTGCACTCCCAGCAAAGGGCAGGAAAGTCTGGAGCCCGCCTCTCACCAGGGAGGAGAGAGCCTTTGCTTGTACAAGCCGTAGGACAAACACGCGACACAGCAAAAGGGCTGAGGCAAACACATGCGTGTGCAATGTGAAGTAGCGGGCTTATGTTTGCACCGAACACTCTGGGGAAATCGGCCAAGACTGGCTCCAACCAACTGAAAAGATTACCGCTGTAATTCTCTCAAGGTCACTTGTCAGACCCAGTTAGCTGCTCCCCAAGGGCGTGCTACCCAGACCAGCCTCTCCAAAGAGACATAACTCATGGCGCTCTGCTCCTCTCCCCGGGACACCTCCCAGGCCCGGTTGCCAGCTTGCTCCTGCCCTTTCCTGCCAAGGGCATCTGACTCAGGCCATCTGCAACCTATGACAGATACAGGCTGAGCCCAGAGCCTGTGCCAGTGACCACTGAAGCCCCAAACTCTCTCAGTCATCACCAGGCTGGCAGCATTTTTGTCACCTCAGTGATTAAGGCAAATATTCGATTGGAAACCATTATCAGTATTTGCAGTCAAAGATGACTGCAAATATTTGGTTGGAGATCAACAGCAATGCTTGTAGGCATAGAGGAACAGACAGGCTGTTCCATTGAAGACACGTGAGCACCGGGTGCTGTCCCCAGGCGCACACATGTCTCTCAGTGGGACTCCAGTGGAATAGAGCCAGGGCATGAAGTCAAATAGGCCTGCAGACCTGAGTGTGGATCTTGGGTCCACGCATGGGCTCTGGGTCCTCGTGACATTCTGTCCCCTCTCTGATGTCCAGTTAGCTAATCCACAAGATGAGCAAAAGCTAGTGGACTTAAAGTGCCTGGCACAAAGCCCACGCCTCTCACATGGGAACTATGTCCTGCTGTCCCAAGCAAAAACCTACCTAGAGGGCTTCTTTTCTCCCTTTTTCTTATGGATCCATTTTTTTTTAATTGTTCCTTTCAGATTTTATTTTGTAGCAGAATCTGCTGTGGTTCCTTCCTGTCAGCATATTTGAAGCTTATCCTTGCCTTTCCTTTACCAAGCATTTAGTGTTAGGGACAATGTGATTCACATGAGAAAAAAGAGCCAGAGGACAGCACTACTTGTCCCCTGAGGCAGGGGTGTCCCACAGGGAGGCAGTGAAGAGCAAGAAGAGCAAGGCCTCTCCTTTCCTTTGTCTGTCCTCCTGGACTCCCACTTGGCCCCAAACCCCATCTCAGTCACCTGCCATTCTAAGTGACCTCATGGATAAGTCCCAGTGAGCTGCACTCTGAAGTGTAAGGAGATTGCAGAGGGCTTGACTCCACGTCCTCTCAGGAGAGGTCACAGGCTCCCAGGGGCATGTAGACATCAGCCCAAATGGGCCATCAAGAGCTATAGTGGGGTTACAGGATAAATCCTGAGGGGACCTGACTGACCTCCTCAGATACAAAAGTTACATTTCTTGTTATATAGGTCTTGCTTTATCTTCATCTTAACCATCCAGCAGAAAAGTATGAAAATGAGGTATATAAAGTAAAGCCATATTAATATGCTGAGCTGTAAAAGGCTCAAGTCAAAAACTTCTGCAGATAACCCACTACTATCATGGACTGCTAGACTGTGTTGGATTGTTTTGTTGAATTCACGCACCTATAGTATTTAGATGCCGATGGAATACCCATCTCTGACAGGACTAAACAAAAAAAGGAGATAAAAGGAAGGACCATTTTGTATTTGTATATACAGAATAGTTAGGATAGATATACAGCTACTTTCACTTAATTCAATGAGAAGAAAGATTTGTACTAATAGTGTTTGGACAGGATATCCTGTCTGCTTCTTGTACTATGGATAACCACTAAGAAGATAACAATGTACAATGTATTAATTATTGAAACTGTCCTATTAATCAGTTTTGAAACTGTCTCATTGATATTTGTTTCTTATTAAAAGAAAACCAAATTAAATTAAAAAAGAAAAAAAAGAGCTATCGTGTGTCTGAGGGGAAGATAGAGTGACCTTATTTTCCTTAAATAAAAAAATTTTAGAAATCATTGCTGACAGTGGAAAAGAAATATGAGGAATGAAGCAATCTGGATGCCGACCTTCTTTCAATCTAACTACCAATCAGAGAGACATTCTTCGAAGAGTAGTAATGCTTACTTGGGAATAGCAGAACATCGCAATGAGGGAAACTACACAGTGAACGGTGGCTGCATTCAGATATTGAGGTGAAGGGAAGTTTCTGAAGGCAAAAAAAGGGGAGGGATGCACACAAGCTACTGGGAGAGTTCAGGGTCTTTGGGAGCCAGGCAGGAGCTGGTGCCTGCTCATTGGCATCAGTGGCCTTGTTGGACAAGTGTTCTGCCAGGATCATCTCATCTGAATTGTTACCATCCAAAGAGCCTTAAAGGTAAACTTTCTTAATCTGAGCATGGTGGCACATGCCTGTAATCCCAACATCAGGGAGGCTGAAAACAGGAGGATCACTACGAGTCCGAGCTGTGTAGTGAGACCCTACACCAAATACATTAACAAAAAGATAAACTTTCTTCCCAAAGCTTCTGCACATGTGAGGTATACAGAGCATGGGATACGAGGAGAATGAGAAGAAATTTTAGGGGCCTTTAGGAAGCCCTTGTCTGACTTATGTCAGACTGCAAGGCATGAGCATACCAACTGCCTTTCTTTCTGCCTCCAATTTTGGCTGGGTTTTTCAAAAACGATTCCAGGGCCAGCCAGACAGCTAAGAAGATTGAAGTGCCTGCTTAGGTAAATGAAGGCGCCAGGGGTTCAATGCCTGGCCTTCTGTGCAGGCCCTGCCCCTGGGGCGCTGAGATGGTGAATGAGACTGGACATGCTGGCACACACCTGTAATCCCAGCACTTGGAAGGCTATAGAACAGGAGGATCACTATAAGTCCAAACTGTATAGTGAGATGTGGAGGACCACTTGAGCAGCTCTCCTTGAAAGAAGAGCGATTGTCTCCATTTTGACTGAGCCTGACCCTATTTCCTTGTATTGTTATGTACAGAGCTGGCTAGGACTTCTGTTTATCCTTCAATTGGCCTTAAGCAATGTATACTGGTCTAGCTGAAGTGCTGGTGATAGTCTTTGAAGGTGGCCTGTGTGTTTCCCTGTAACCTACACCTGCTGCTCTTTAATGTGAGCCGGGTTGAGACAGGACAGTAGAGCTAATGCTCCACGGCGCCAGCTGGGATCAAGCCCTGAGACAGAGGCCATGACTTCCTGGGACTTGAAAGGCTACACCAAAGCTGAAGCACCAGACTTACCAAAACATTAGATACTATATAATGCAGATTACTCTCTCTGCATATCACAGAGGTAAATGTAGGCCACACACCTAGCTCAGCTCATAGTAGTCTCTTTCCCATAATTCTCAGTCAATCCTCAAGCCACTCCCCCACTGAATAAAACTGAGTGAGGCCCTGGGTCGCTCTCTTGGTTCCAGAAAGCCATCTTCATGGCTAGACTTAGAGCCCCTTGACTCCCCGATGATTGAAGATATAATTTAGTGTCTTTATTTTCGCTGTGGGTTGCATTGTAAGTGGTAGATTGGAATCAGTTTGATGGGATTCCAATAACGTAACTTTGGGATTACAAATATTGGCTTTTTGGACCAAGACGAGGACCTGGAAGTGTCTCCTACAGTGAGACCCTGTAGACCTTGTATTAAATACATTTTTTAAAAAATGATTGCATCTGGAGGACCTCAGAGGTGGTTGAAAGACTGAATTGTAGGGCCAGGCTCTTCCTGCAATTAAAAGTCTAGAAAATGAGAGACAAAGTCTTCCACCCCAACGTGTAAAAGGCAGAGCAGCTTCCTGAAATGACAGTTGACATGACTGAACCCTATCATAGTTTTGGCTAACTGTTGAACAACAAGATGTTCCTGAATGCAGCATGGGGTTACCAGAAAGTGTGCCCAAATTCTAGGAAGTAAAAGAAATTAGTTTCTTGCCAAGGGAAACTTACTGGCAGCAGAGATCTTTCTAACCCTCGTGGACACCATGGCAGCAGAAAAGTTATGGCTGGCATCTTATAATCTAAGCAGGAGGAATGGGGTACAGGTGCTTAATCTGCCCTCCAGGGAGCACAGCAGTGGTAGAGACCACTCCAAGAGGAACCCACTGATGGAGCCAGGATTAAAGAATCATCCGGGACCCATAAGGCTTTATTTGGGATACCCTATTTGGTGGGGGAGTACACCATCAAAGATATTTTTATCAGTTGTTCTTGGCAATGGAGATCTTGGGGGAAATAAAGCTATGCCTTATTAATAGTATAAAAGTATGAAAAGATGATGAGTCACATGGTGAAGATTGTTTTGATTTAGGTAAGCTGGAATTGATAGATTTCATTGGGGTTCAGAAATCATTTTCAAAGCAGGAGGGTGGCTGTTTTCTCCTCTCTCTAGTCCAGTGTAGGCCAGGGTATGGCTTCCGCTCATGAGAGTAATTTCTCCCTTTTGTACTGCATGGCTTATGCCCAAGAGAATTCCATGAACATCTTGAGCTGCTTCTTGCAGCTCCTCATATGTGAATTCTATGGTTTCCCAGAACCCAGCCTCAGGGAGAAAGGGCAGAGAAGGAAGTAGCTCTACTGCCCAGCGGGCAAGCTGAGGGCAAGCTGACCTGTCACTCCCAGTGCTCTGCGGTATCCTGGACAAGAACAAAAGGAAGATCCTGGCAATGGGGGTCACCCAACTGGACACACAGGCAACCTCTTAAGCCATAGCCCAGTGGCCAACTCAGTTATGCAGCCTCTTTCCGGGGGTGGGGTACCTTCCAGCCACACCTCTGGCCACCTGTGCAATGTCATCAGCTTCTACCCTCCAAGAGAGGGGAACCAGCTACTGGTCAGAAGAAAGTGCCACTGACAACATAGTATGTTCTGTGCAGCAGCCTTTTATACAGATAGCAACAAGTCTGTGAGAATGTTATTACACCCATTTGGCAAATAAGTAAGATGCATTGAGGCACTCGTAGGTCTGGTCATCTACAATGTTTAAAACTATTCAACTAGTGTATGACAGGGCCCGATTGAAAGTCACACTTGTCTGCACCCAAGGACCATTTATTTTCAGTCCAGAGTGCACTGTCCTGTCATATACTGTTTTTCGTATTACCTTTTCTGGGATTGCTTACATTTTAAAAGAAAAAAACCTGGAAAAGAAAAGACTAAAGATTGATACACAAAGGATCTCTTGCCCTGAATATGTGTACTTCCACCTGCTCTTCATTAATGACATTTCCAGAGTTTGAGTCTCAATTTTTAAAGATTTTTTTAAAGAACATTTGACCCCCCGTACCAACAGTTTCTGGGCATATTGATTTTATTTTATTTTTTGTCAGTGCTGAGGACTAAACCCAGGGCCTTTGCATTGAGATTCATCCATAGCTGTTTTTCATTTTTGAGACAAAGTTTTGCTAAGTCACTAAGTTGCCCAGGATGAATTCAAAATTGCTATCTTCCTGCCTTGGCCTCCCAGAGTGCTGGAGTGAGGGAACAAGCTGTGTTAAAGGCGTCTGCACAACTGCAGGTTAACATGTCAAAACACTGGTCCATCGAAACACCGAGAGGTCGGAGTCATCAACATGCCAGAGGAGAATGGGGATGCTCCTATTCATCACCACTGCAGCACATCCTTGCAGCTGGCCTCGTGGGAGGCTGGAGCACAGCATCATCAAAACCCAGTCCTGCCTGGAAGACTTCTTTTGGTTATTTATGAGGGTGGAAGTTGTTGGAACATAAATGATCATTTAAGCAATCCTGCATTTGGAAGTTTCCAATATTTGGACCGTTGCATTTGTTTCTAGGGCTTCTGTGAGAAAGAACCACACTTCTGGCTTAGAACAAAGGAAATGTATTCTGTCTTGAAGTCACGCATAAGGCATTCCGGGACCTTGCTCCACCTGAAGGCACCCAGGAACGACCTGCTCCAGGCTTCGCTCCCAGCTCCTGAGGCGGCCAGCCATCCTTAATGTTCTTGGCTTGTGGATGCTTCACTTCCTTCATCGGAGAACTGCTCTTATCTGTGTGCCCATGCACAAATTTCTCTCTTCTTTTGAAGACACCAGCATAATCCAGCTTGATCTCATCTTGACATTTTTTAAAAACTACTTCCAAATAAGGCCACATCCACAGAAACCAGGGCTTAGGAGTTCAGTATTGTAGTCACAATACATAATGAATGTTTAAATTTTTAAAATTTAGTGAAAGACACAGTGCCATTAATCTCCCTGAACACACTCCCGCTGGCTTCTAACACATTTATCCCATTGTTCTAGCCACCTTCTTTAAAAAAAAAAAAAAATTAAACATTTATTTATTTATTTATTTATTTATTTATTTGATACAAGGTCTCACTATGCAGCTCAGACTCATAGTGATCCTCCTGTCTCAATCTCTTCAGCCCTGGGATTACAGGTGTGGGCCACCATGCCTGGTTTCGGTGGCCAGCACAGTGTACCTGGGGCTCCAGGGTTGGCACAACATGCAGTTTCAGGGACAGAAGCAGGGTCCTTGCACTTACCAGGCAGGCACTTAGACTGCCGAGCTATCTCCTCAGCCCTTCTTGCCACCTTCTGATGCAGTTCTGCAAGGTGTCCTTTGTGAGCGCCTTTATGAGGCATAATCAAAACTGGTGAGTGCCGCTGCCAAGTCCTGTGTATGGGAAAGGCAAAGCTTCGTGGTGTCCCCAGCCAGCTTCCACGCTGCATCTGGCACCATGCCATGTCTGGTTCTTCGGCACAGTTAAAAAGACCATGAAGAGTAAACGTTTTCAACCAGTTCGGGACCTTAAGGCAGCCATAACAACACAGCTAAAGACACGAGAGAGGACTTCCAGAACTGCTTCCAAAGATGGTAAGAATGGTGGGATAAGTGGGTCTAAAGCAAGGAGGATTTTGAAGAGGATTTATGGAATGTGTCTTTTGCTATAGTTTAATTTTAATTTTTTTAATCTTTTTATTAATTTTATTGAGAATAATTTTAATTTTTTAAACACTCACCATATGTATTTTTCAGTCACGCCCCATATCTTCTCAGAGGGCGCAATTCAACACAACTACTTTAGCTCGTAAAAACAAGACAGAAACCAATATCCGTCACTGGATGGTCTCTGGAGCTGAATAAAGACCACAGTGACTCCATGGCTGTCCTGACCATACCCAAGGGCAATCAGAGCCAATGCCTGAGCTGTCACCATGAGCCCCACTACAGGAAGGAGGGTGTAATGGTAGCCACCCAGCACATGGTGACGAACTGTGGGTGAGGTCATGCTGGCGCCTTTCATTTATGCATACACAGAATCCTGCTGGGCAGTCAGCAAACCATCTCCTCGGCCCACCAGGTTCCATGCATGCCTGACCATGACCGTGGAATCACCAAGGAAAATTTCCCGCTCCTTTTTCTGCTTCCCTATCCCAAAGCACCATAGCATGGCCTGGCTCCAGCCTCCCTCCGAGCGTTCACTTCTCCGCCCTCCACCCCCCACAGGCTGGAAATAGTGATACGCAGTCACCTCACAGGGCTGTTGGGCAATTTAATTAATGTTTAGAAAGCACTCTGAGGTCTTCAGATGAAAACTGCTGTGTAAGTGCAAAATTATTATTAGTTCTCAGCCTCCTGTCCCCTGACTTCTGACACGGGCTTTTGTTGTTTCTGAATGAGCACCATTTACCGGCTGTCCAGCTGGCTCTTTTGGGGACACAGGCAAGTACACACACATTTGCAGAATTTTTTTTTCCCTTAGAAAAATGCATTCTGACTCTGTGGGATGTCTCAAAGCTTTTCAATGTCTGAATTTCTCTGTACTTGTCTCTACTAAGTACTGTAATCTGCAAGAGTAGATTGTAAACAGGCTACTTTGGCAAAGAGTGAGAGGGGAAAACGGTCAATTTGGAGAAATAGCCCCTCTGATAATGAAGAAAAAACAATATCTCCTTCTCATGCAGAATCTAAATGAACCACTAAATGAGTTCTGGCTGCCTTGCCCAGAGGGGTTCTGGATGCATTTATGCATTGAAAGGAGAAAGGAATAGAAGAGTTGCTTTTAGTGCCCAAGTTTTGCCTCCTTCCTCTACCCGCACTTCTCAGGAACCATGGAAACAAGTACACCAGGCCTAGACCATGTCTTCCTGGAAGTCGTTTGTTACCTAACTGTGCACTGCCTAGAAGCCCACAAGAATGAAATGAAGAATGGAAATGGAAAGAGGCTTGTGTGCAGGTGGAGTGCCTTGTCTCTGGGGGACAGAGGAGGGCTGCTGTGCAATTTGTCAAGTGCTGGGGCAACATACAGTGTCATACAGCACCACCTGCCTTTGTCTGTGATGTGCGCATACACACTACCCACACGCCAACCATCACACTGTCCAGAAGGTATCTCTTGACTTCCCAGCATTCTTTGTTGGTAGGCTTGCTAGCCACCCAACTCCTGGAAGAGTTCATTTTTAAAGATCACTAAGGAGCAATTATGCAATGCATTACCAGTTGGACAAAACTATGAAGGCTCCAAATCCAAAAAAAGAACCCGATGTTGGTTACATGGTTCTAAATACGTAAAGTATTAAAGC
Organism: Octodon degus; assembly: GCF_000260255.1. NCBI lineage: Eukaryota > Metazoa > Chordata > Mammalia > Rodentia > Octodontidae > Octodon > Octodon degus. The sequence continues at coordinate 4,640,669 of NW_004524599.1, forward strand.
AGAAGAACTCAGTGATGCCTGGCATGTTTTCTTAGTCAACTAATCACTGATGAGATAAAATAACAATATAAAAAGAAAACCAGATTGTTCTTCCGGGGCAGGAAAATTGAGGTGGGAATGAGAGGAAAGAATGCAATCATTCAGAGCCATGAAAAGTCTATGACTACCACAGTGAAAGTCTTACCAGTTATAGTGACAGTTGGGAAACTTGAAGCCATTTTCAGGGGCTTATGATTCAGTTCTGCCTATTGTGGAAAGGTAGAGGTAGAAGGGAAAGGCCGTTCTTTTCCATTCTACTATTTTATAAAGGAAAGGAGACCTTGATACAAGGAAAAAAGATAAACAACAATAACAAAAACACATGTGCAGCATCTAGGATATAAGAAACCCTGGAACTGAGCATTGAAAAGATCTTGTGGGCAAGCCAACCAGGTTCCCTCGGTCTGCTCTCGCCCATTCTTGCTCACTTCTCTGGGCTGTCAGATCTCCCACGTGGTCTTCCAACCTCCCATCTCCACCACCTCTTTCACTTAGTCCTCCTCGCTCTCCTGGTTTTTATCCCAAACATTGGACCTAATGCTCTGGTACCCCAAGTCAGGATCCCTCAAGCTCTCTCATAACTTGCCCATCTTGCCTCACTGCTTCCCCCTGCTCCACCACTGAAGCCCGGGCCTCCATTTCTCAAGTTCTGCTCAAGCCTGCTCTCTACCTTCTGGCCTTGAACACTGGGCCTCACCATTCCCACCATCATTTCCATTGCTATCATGCAGCATCTCGCTTCTCTTTCAAATCCAAGTAGGTGGAGTAAGCTCTGAGAAACACTGTAAAGTATTTCCAGAAGACTCTGGACACTTCCACACTGTGTGTATTGTGCGTGTATGATTCACACATCTGTGTCTCCGCTACTTTATATAATATTAAGGAAAACAAGTAACTGCATATGCACTGAGCTCATTCCTCTATCCAAAGCTCCTTTTTTAACTTTTACAGACTGTGTATTGGAGTATTTTGTCTGTCCAGCCAATATAGTATACTTCTGCTTAATTTCACTCATCAACACACACACACACACACACACACACAATACAAAAGAGCGTGCAGTAGATTTTTTAAAAATTCTTATATAGTTTAAAGGTGAAAATAAGCACATTTAGTCTTGAGAGGACAATAAATAGCAGTAATAGACTCTGAACAAAGAACTCACTGATTGAAAATCTGATCGACCAATTATGTCAAATTAGGTTCTGTAAATAATTGGTAGTTTAAAAATTATGAGGAAAAATTACAGATGAATTAAATAAATGGCTCCTAAGTTAAGGCTTTTGGGCCTCTGGCTATTTTTATAAAAATAAAATGTCAAACTATTACCCAGTTAATGCTGAAGCTGCCGGTGAGGAGAGAGCCAGGGAAGCGGACTGAATGCTGCCGAGCCTCCGATAGGCCCTGTACTATGAAGCCTGAGCCTCAGCCCCACTTTGCTGCCTCAGTGTCCACAGTAATTGAGCCCTGCAGGGCTCCAGGACTGTGGCCCAATCTGTTCTATGACTAAAGCCACTGAGTATTATTATGAACACAGAAAACTACATGCTATCTATTGGAAGGCTGTGACACTGACACCCAGTCTGTCTTCGTGTCCTGAGACATCCCAAGGCAAGATGATTATAACTGTAGATCTAATTCCGTAGACAGAAGATGCCTGAGAGAAGCTTTCCCTGACAGTAGGACAGAATAAATAAGGTCCGTGAAAATCTACCACACTCTAAATTTTCTTGATAGGACCCAATTAGAAAATCCATTCAATTTTCTTCATAAATCAGCCTTCCCTGCCCTTGTACCCTCCCCCCACACCCCTACACTTTTTCCTTTTTTTCCTTTGGTACTGGAGATTGAACTCTGGACCTTGTGCTTGCAAGGCAAGCACTTATACCACTGAGCTATCTCCCCAGCCCCAATACCTTTTTCATAGATCACATACTTGGTTACAAATGTTGAGTTGACCCAAAGGCAGAGTAACCCAACCAGGAACAGCCTCCTTTCTGGTCTCTCTTGCACTGTAACACTGATGGCCGCGGAACACTTAGCTAATCCCCTAGGCACCCTCTGAGAGCAACACAGGAACCCACCAAGTCAGTCTGTTCCTTTTCACAAAGCCATTTTCTAGGAGATTCACAGCCTCTGACATTGTCTCCACCTTCTTGCCTCCCTTCTTGTTCAGGTATCGACTTACTGTTTGCTAGACCCTGGGCTCAGTTGCTCCACATAACATCTCACTTAATTGTCACGATATACTTACTGGGTATACAATATTCCTGTTTAAAGATCTCGTACCTGCACTTTAGAGTAGTAGGTCCCAGTCCAAGGTAGTACAACTCCAGGTGGATAAGAACTCAGTTCTTAATCAACCTGCTAAGTGATCGCTCCAGCACTCACGGTAAAGCATTTGAGAATGCAGTTAACTTTACCGAAAGGGAACCTACAGCTTTTACAGCCATTTTATGTGCATTGATCTTTGTAAAGAGCCATTCACCTATGATGCTTTTCTGATTATCATAACCAGTTGTACAGATTACTCTCAATACTTGGGGGCTAAAGGACCTATTTAAGAATCTTGAGTAAAACTCCATGAGTCCCAGGTTCAAAGTCCCTAACATTACACACCCTTCTGAGACAGAAATGCTCTCTTTCTATCCCATCCTTGTGGCCATGCGTGTCGGGGGTCGACTGTGTGCTGAACAGAGGGTGATGCAGTCCGAGCGCCTTGGAAAGGAGGGATGCTTCCTCTGGGAGATCAACCCTACTTCCCAGAGGAAGGGCCACCAGGGCTCATCTATTTTCTCTCCAATCCATCTTGGTTTCTGTTTTCCAGCAGAACAAACTGACATCCTAGAACTCATCACAAAATCTCACGAGTACTTGGAAGAAGAAAAAAACCAAAACATTTCCTATTCACATGCACACCTTTAATACCAGGAAAGTGATGACAGAGACAAAAAATACTAAATCAACTCAGCATCCCCTTCACTCTCCAATATTGGCATACAGAAGGGAATCCACATGGAAGACTACAGGACTATTCTCTTTGCAGCCCTCTTTGTTCTGAGTGATGGAGAACACAAGAAATACACCATGATAATAGCAAGGATAACTAATGACCAGTGGAGTGCTGAGTTTGTATAGTACTTTATGCCTTTTCAAAGCATGTTCACATATATTATTTTAATCAACCCATATAACAGCCTTCAATTTTACAACTGATGATGAAGGAACCATAAAAAACTTGTCCAAACTCATACAGGTAGGTAGTGAGACATTGGGGACTAGAATCAGATGACGTGGTTGGTCTAGTATTCCAAACAGATCACTCAATAGTTCTTTATCTTCTCTGTCCTACTGTCACTCCCTGAATTCTTCTCCCTCTCCACATCCTAACTGCTTGACAGTTAGCAGTGCTATCTAACTAGATAGATTTCAAAAGAAGAAAAACACAAATCCTTCTTGGATAAGTACACATAAATATAAAAATAAATGTGGCACTCTTCTTTATTGCTTCTTTATGGGTGTCTTTCCCAGATGTAAAGGCCCTTTGGGGACCAGTCCACCGATCTTTCACTTCTATATAAACATAATCATCCTTAGTAATAGCAGAACCTTCACACCAGGAAATTATTTGACAAATATTTCTCACTATCTCACAGCTTGGCCTGTCAATCTTTCACAGATGTAAGATAAGACATCTGGGCTGGTGCAACAAAACACAGAAAATTCAAAGAAATATTTCCCAGATGTGGAAGAGGATAGCTGTCCTTAGGAATCAATCACAGGGCCAGCTCCGGGTATTCAAATTTCCCAAGACCCGTTTCCAACTGCATCTCACTATAGCTTTTGTGCGACTGAAAGAGTGTCCAAGAGGTTGACCAGATAGCTGCATAAAATCCAAGATGGCAGCCGTGCAGAAGTAGCAATGGCCCATGCTATGTGATCACGTGATGGTTTTCAAGACCCCGCAAGCACAAAGTGGGTGGGATCCTTTCAGATGTTCTCAGTCAGATGAAAGACCTCACAGGCAGGGTGTCATCTTCTAGGTGGGGCTCATTCTTCTCTTGTCCCATGGCAGCCTGGCACAGCACTGAGCCCTTGACTTCAAAAACCCAGCGGAAATCCTGTTCACACCACTTCTGTCTTGTGAAGAGTCACTGGCCCCAAATACTTATTTGGGGAGGCGACCGGGAAAAAAGCTCGCTCCATACCAGGTTTAGAAATGTCTGGGAAAATACTCTGTAGTCGTGCAAATTTCTGAAAAAAGTGGAATAAAAAAGAGAGGTTGAGGTGTGAATAACTGAGTAGAGGTGGCAGCAGCCACCCGGTCCTGCAGAGCTCACACAGGGATTCACGTGGGCAGGCCTAGTGCATGGCTCCCTTCTCTCATGCTGCACAACACTTGTGCCATTTCTTTTGCATGCAGAGTTGCTGATTCTGGATTACAGCCATTTCAGACCCCTGCTGGAGATCTGTATGGAAAACTGGAGCCTACAGAAGCAGGCATTTGCCAGCAAGAGGCTAATATCACTCATGTTTTAGAATCTGCTATCTGGAAAAGGGACAGATACATCTCCTAGGTGTCTGACCTTACATCCTCACCTACAGGGAAGACTGGGCCTCTGTCCCGGGCTGGTGGAAGGTCTCACGTGACCTCACTGCTGTTACTACATGACCTTCTAGATTTTAGTGGGCTCTTTGGACATCTCTCAAGCTTACTTCATTTCCTTGTCAAAGAGTAGACAAAAAAACAAGCTGGAATCATTTTGGGGAGCTTCCTATCATGATCTTTCTAGTGTGGGGCCCTCAGTCCATCCAGAGATAGGAAAATCATCACTTTCCCCATTATTCAATCATTTGCACTAATACAGAGCATATTGCCATGGGCATTCCTAGGTGATCTGTTCATAGTAATAGATGCTTTAAGCAGTTACTTACACAAGTGAAAATGATGAGTGTTAAGTAGAAAATGACCAGCGAAAAGAGCAGGACAATCTCAGCTCTGTATTTTCTGAATGTTGTTTCTTTAGGTTCCTTAAAGCATCCTGTAAAGAAAGGTAATATATGAAACCATTTTAATACGATTTTTCTACCGTAATACAAGGCTACCTCCAGCCCAACCCATTGTCACCCATGCCTTCTCTCAGGTTTGGGCATCAGGCATGCCAGTCTGTCCCCAGCTGTGTACCATGGGATATGTACACATTGTGTCCTCCATCTTCAGAGCAGCTCTGAATCCCCACATTACAGGAATAGCAGCTGAGGCTCAGAGGGCAAGGACTGGTATACTTGACAGGGACAGGCGTTCAAGTGGAAATCAGGCTTGCCTGGCTCTCATCTGCACCTCAGGTGGTCCCCCATTTGTTCACCCGTCAGTTCCCTTGATTGACTTCTGCTGTGTCTTCATCTCAGGAGGATTCGTAACTATGAAATCAGGCAGGAACTGCCTTACTACTGCCAAAGAAAGTCCACCCATTTTGGAAGAATCTGAGCTTTTCCATGACCCCAGGGCTCCGTGTCCCCAGGGACTTTGAGGGCTATGGCTGTACCACTTGGAAGAGGGTGACCCAGGGGACACCACTGCACTACACAGCAAGTTTGGCATGGGCTGTGGTGTGGTTGCTAAAGGAATCTGTTTATGGCCCAAGCAACAGATGGTAGGCAGATGACCCCAGGGAACTCCTCCCCTGGCACCTTCAGGTTAGAAACTAGACCCCAAACTACATACAATAGCCCAGGGATGGCTTCTCACTGGGGTCTGCACCTCAATTAAAAGGGACAACAGCCACTGCCACAAGGGAGCCTCACACTGACTGAGCACCTAGGCTACCTCCTCTGCTGCCCTCCGCATGTGGATGCAATGGCTTGTTTAACCTTAGGGAAGAGTTCAGGGGGTGGATATTATTGTCTCTTTTTAGAGATGACACCACTGAGGCTTTGGGTAGCTCAGTGAGGTGCCCAAGGCCACAGGCTGATTAGCAGCAGGGTCAGCTTGTGATCCAGAACTGAAGGATCCCAGTCTGCCTCAGAAGAGAAAAAGGGGAGACAATCGTCCGTCCTCTGATCACTGCTGCCTGCTCTCCACAGGGCGTGCTGCCCTTCTCCCTGCAAGGCAGCTCTCATTTCCCTTCCAGGTGAGTGAGGTTCGGCGAGGGCCTCCTATGTGCTCGGGCAAGCAGAAAACAAAACAGTTCTTCCTTTCTTGGAAGTGGACAGTAAACAAATCCGTGCATATGATGGTAGGTGTCACAATGTCACAAGGACACACCACAAATGGGTAAAGGGCCAGGGATGGGAGGGGGCAGTAAGGGTGTTTGTGTGTGTGTGTGTGTGTGTGTGTGTGTGTGTGTGTGTGTGTGTGCATGTGTGCACACTACATGGTGACTGAGTTCTTGTGAGTTTCAGAATATTACTTTACCTCTGACTAGTCTCAGATAACTGATACTAAGAGAAAGTAGCTATAGTGTAAAACCAGGGGTTCTAGCACAACATGCCTGTCATTTCCAGACTTAACCCTTAACAAGTGTTGGGCAAAAGTCAATGCATAGTTTAGACCACATTAAAAAAAAATGTTATGACATTCTTGCAATGGAATTCAGCCATTGGCACAGAGGTGACACCAAGCTGTAGTTAGGTTCCAAACGAGAAGGTGGGTCTCAGGACCTATAGGAAGTGCCATGCACTCTGCCAAAAGCAAACAAGCACAGCAAGTCACCTTACCTATCACTTTCAGAGTCACCACACCGCTGAGGTTCCTCTGGCCTCCCAGCTCCTGCAGAGTACACCTGTACGTCCCCGAGCTGCAGCTGGTAGTGTTCTGGATCTTCAGGGAATAGGGCTTTTCTTCAGGGGCTTTGGAAGAGCCGTTTTGTGTTCTCTGATCATAGCTCTGTCCACCAAGGTGTACGTCTTCCTGGGGTGACTCCACTCTCTCCTCGCCACCCTCTGTGAGCTGTGGAGAAACAATCAGCACATTGTGTTGATACCAAGGTTTTGCATCTTGTCTTCCAAAAAAAACATCCAAAAGTCATGTTTCTGAAGTAGGAGGTGTTTGGCTTTTGTTTGTATGTGTGAACTCCAAGGGAGAAAGATAGAATCTATAAACATCCTTTTAGCCTGTATTTTCTTTGGAATAAAGTCAAGACTGCATTTTATAATTCTAGTACCAGTAGCCTAACTTCCAATCCTAGAAGGGAGAGAGTGACAGGTTTTTAATTTTGGACTCCTAGCCTTTTATTTGGAAAAACTCTTAAATCTGTTAAGATAGTTCCAGACAACTGAACTGCAGAGGGGAATGCAGCTGAGCCGGGCCTGCGAACTGTCGCCTTCTTCCTCCAAGGCTGTGCACATGCATGCTCATGCCCCACTTCGAGGGACGTGCCACACTTTTCTCTACGCTAAAGCAGGAAGAGAGGGAAAGAGCGAGCTCTGTGGTGGTGCCTCTGGTCAGATCGTGATGTGGTCGTGGCCAGCAGCACATGGGAAGGCAGCCACAGGCACAGCTCAGTACCCAAGTAGACAAGCTACCTCTGGGACTCAAGTGGTGGAACGTTTGCACCATCTCCTACTTCGAAGATGCTCCACACACCACATCCACCATCAGTTGGGTCTATGGTGGCATCCGGAAATGGCCAGCCTCCTGTCTGGGGAGCATTTTGCAGCTTTTATCTGACATTTAAGAGGCACTCAGGCTGGGGGAACAGACAACCTAGGGATGTGGGGATACCCTCTGAAAGAAAGTGCATGATGCAGGTGCGTGTGAGCAACACTCACAACACACACAAGATTCATTTCTGCTTCACATATTTAGTCTGGGACTGTACCATAAGGTCACACAAAGCTCAAGTCCCACAGCACTCCCTGTGCTGTCAGGCTGGTAGAGTGGGCTACAGAGACATCTGGTGGCAGATTTATCACTCACTCTTCACAGCCACTGAGAAGAAAGGCTCTTCCCATGTGGAGTCTCTATACATAAATCCCATTTCCCGGGGTTCCTGCTTGTGCTTAAAAGATTTTGCTGAACAGTCCAGAATCTATAAGAGGAAGTCAGAAAACTGGGGCCTCTGATATTCAAGAGAAAGGAGAAAAGCAGAGATGGCCAAAGAAGCTTGGAGGAAACAAAAGGTGTCCAAATGATTCCAGAACACACCGAATTTCACACAAGTTTTTTTTCCTTTCCAAGCGTAAGGAAACCACAGACTGTGGGCTCAGCTTCACAGCTCAGCTGAGGTGCTTCCTCCCACCAAGCAGGGCTTTGGGGGGCCCACACAGAGCACCAACCAGTGCCAGAGCTGCTCCTGAGGGCAGCATGAGCAGACCAAGCCACCCAAGTCTCCGCACTCCCCACATTCCTCCTTTCTAGTTTACCTCCAGACACAAATGGCTCCAACAGCCACCTAAGGCTGGTCAGGCCCTCGTTTTCTCCCAGGGAGCTGCTCCCATCCAGTCCCCTGGAAAATCAGGATCAAAACTTCCCAAGGCCCCTGGAAGCTCCTCTTCACATAAAGATGGCCCCACTGCCCAGCTAGCTCAGGCAATGAGGTACTGGTGATCAGAAGCGGTGAGCATCAGCTTTCTCCCTGTTCTCAGGGAGGAGCGCATCTTAACAACCAGCAGCTACTTCAACATACAGACAGGCATGTTTGATGATTGGATTTCCATTGGGCCTCTGACAAAAATTCCAGCCTCTGGTTATTTTTAAATGGCAACACAAAGGCAAGGTGAGGCTTTCAGGACAGTATGAAAAACTAAAGGGAATTATAAACAAAATGTTAAAGCAACCTCCTGCAGAGCTAGGATTTGCTGAATTAGTGCAGCCATGGGTGGGACCAGGACAAAGCAACTCAGGTCTCCTATAGGCATCTCCCGAAGATCCTCTCTCCTGAGTGCAGCGAAGAGCAGGCGAACTAGCCTGAGAACTCCAGCCACGCTAACGAACAGCACTTCTTGCCTTGCAGCTTGACTATATTAGCATCCCCTCTTATTGAAAAGGGGGCATATTCCAAGACCCCCAGAGGTACCTGAAGCCTTTGATAATACCAGACCCTAAATATAATTTTCATGTATGTACATACAAACAGTTACTGTATGCAAATTGGTTTGTAAAGTATGTTTTACAAATTAAGCCCCCATTTCCCTCATGTTTCCCTCCAGAAATGTATGCCTTTTCCATCTGTATGAGGTGTAAAGTAGAAGTCACACAAGAAGTATTTTTCTCTTTCACAATTTCAGGGATAGGAGATCAGTTATAATTATAGATTTTAGCAATTTCAGCACAAGATTTTGTTTCTTTTCCTTATTAATTGGAGAACTTTCACCTTTTCACTTAAGCTTCTCTTTAGTTTATGTGAACTGTTAGCATCTCTAGTCTCACACTCTGGGGTCATTTTATGAAATAAAATATGGGTTACTCGAACACAAGCCCTGTGATACCATAATAGTGAATCTGAATGCAAACAGTCATCAAGTGATTAACAGGTGGGTAACATATACAGTGTGGATCTGCAGCACAAAGGGCTGGCTCATGTCCAACTGGGGACAATGTGTGAGATTTCATCTCGCTGTTCAGAACAGAAAGGAATTTAAAACTCATGAATTGCTTACTTATGGAATTTTTCTATTTAATATCTTCAGATCATGGTTGATCATGGATAGCTGAAACAAAGGAGACTAAAATCACGGAGGAAATGGGACTACTAAATAGGCAACAGTCTTCAGAGACATAAAGTGTGCCTGGGAATGTTTCATAGCCTTCCCTCCAGGTTCAGGTTCTAGGTATATATGCAGTGTTCATTTCCCTGTCAGCCTGGCATTTCCCATGTCACTCTACATGAGAAATATGGGGTGTGCCCATGGCTGTAAAAGTAGTGGTGGTGTCTATGTTAATGTTTTGTCCTCAAAATGGAGTCAGGGTACTAACCCAGTCAATGAACTTTTTATGCAAAAGTTCATATCATCCTCACCACGTGCACCACGGACGCACTATCCTGCCTCTTCAGATGAGCTAGGCATGGGAGATTTAGCACCAAGGACCAAAGGAGAAATTTCAGAGGAGGAACAGAGTGACAGCTTATGGGTCATCTTCAACTTCACTTTGTTTCCTGAGTTCTTAGAAGCATTGGAGCTGGATCAAAATCAATCACTGGCAAGAAAGGCTCTTTAAACATTCCAAATCTAAAAGGGTTTCAATGCTTCTCTGCAAAAGCATTTAGGAAATAGTAATTTATAACAAAAGCACCCTCCGAATCATTCACAGCCAAGCGTAATTGTAGGAACTCTTTAATACACACTTCACGGTGGTAATATTGTCACATAGCATTTGAATGAACAACACAATTTGGGCAAATTAATTTCTCAAAACACTTATCCTGATACTGTTTTAAAAATCCACACTCTGTGCATTAACTTTCCTGAGCTGACAACTTTGCTTTTGGAAGGAATTAGAACAGAGCAAAATATGAGATTATCTCATTTGCAGAAAGCCTCCGGACTTTGACTTGTGTCAAGGTCTCCAATTTAACTAAATAACTGAACTACCATATCCTTGCTCTGAATTAGAGTTTTGACCCAAAGAAAACCACAAGCCCTAAATTAGCATAAACTGGCTTTAATTCGCTGAATTAAACACGAGGACTGTACTAATTTTAAGGGCATGTGAGTTAAGCAGATTTTGTTGTTATCAAGAATGAACAAATTTGAACCAGGAAATAAAATAAATAAATACAGAAAGAGAGAGAGAGCTGGAACTGGACCAACATTTCAATCACGAGCTCTAATGCAGCACGTGTTTTTCAAAAGTTTACGCAATTTTATTCAACTCTGTGCCCATCTCCTAATGATCATATTTAAGTATAAGAAGGCAACATTCTATCCCCACAGCAAAGAAAGGGTTTTGCTCAAAAAGTTGAAACCCAACTTTCTCATACATTTGATCTGTTAAAAAACATGATAGAGGCTCAACTGAAAGAAAAATTTCATTTGAAGGGAAAAAATTATGCATATACATATAAATATTTCATCTAAAAATTTGATAAAAACATATTTAAAGGGAGAGACTCAGTATTCTGAGGTGGCGTTAAATTAATCTGATGTATTCCAACCACAGTGAAACAGCTTTTTTTATTGCATCTCTTGTGCACTAACATTCATGTACCTTGGTTTCTAACTCAATTAAAGTGCCAATATAATCCCCATTCATCATAAAAACCGCTCTTTATAACGTGCAAAATAGTTTGGCTCAGAGGTTGATGTCATAATGAGGGTAGAATGTATGAACATTAACATCGTTTTTTTCTAAGTGTAGTTTTATTAGAAAAATGATTTTCCACTTTGAAATTTACTGAGTCTAACAGACAGAGTTGGATTTATGGCTGTTAACAAGAATTACGAGTAGAGCAGAGGCAGCATAATGAAGAGCCCGGCTCTGGAGTTGGCCGGAGCTGAAAGCACACCCTGCCCAGCAAGGCTCCTTCTGCTCTCGGCCAGCTGGCTGTGTAGCACCCAGACGGGCTTGCTCTTGCTCCACTGGGACCTGGGGTGACATCTCACCCAATTGGTGTGAAGATATTTTCGGTGTATGCAGACCCTAACCATAATACCAATCCCATGGGAAACCCTATGCACGTTACTATATATATATATATATAGCCAAGGATTTATTCAGTATGTAAAACAATCCAAGACATTTTCAAGTGTGTTCTAGTGAATGAGTGGATTTTAGAAATATTGGAAAAATTACATGAGCATTAGCTTCGGAATCAAAAAGCTAAAGCCAAGTCCCACAGTCTCCAGTAGTTAGCCTGAACATCTTCAGGAAATTGCTGCCCCTCTGAGTTTTGGGCTCTTGTCTGGAAGGGGATTATTATAAGAACCAAATGGGAACACCCTGGACATTGGCATGGGGATGACAGAGCGCTGAGTTCACATTCTTTACGGAGTTCCCCTCTTGGTATTAGAGGAGGTACATTTCACACTGGCCTGACAACCCATGCCCATAGAGACAGATTCTGATGGGTGCGTGACCCAGTGAAAGCCACTTGAGAATAATCAGACATGGGCAGATATGGTAGGTGAGAAGCACAGCTTTTTCTTTGCATTTGTGTTTTGGAAAGATACACAAATCTGTATATCTCACTACCATGTGGAAACTGGCAAGAAAACCAACATAAAGGAAGAAGTTGCTGAAAGACGAAAAATCGCCAAGTTCTGGGGACATTTAGCTACTTCTAAGTCTAGTGGCATTTGCCTAGTAGGAGCACAACCAACTAAGGGGTTTAACGCAACATAAATGGATTCTCTCATGACGCAGAAGACAAGGTCTCTGCAGGGCCATGTTTTCTTTCCAAAACCTTGGAGGGGATCTGGTCTGTGCCTTTCTCTTTACTTCTGCTGTTGCTGGCCACCCTCAGCTTCCTTGGCTTATAGACACGCCACTCCAATCTGCTTCCATCTTGGTATTCTCCTTGTTTGTGTTTATATCCATTTTCTCTTTTATAAGGGCATTAGGCATCGTGCATTGGTGCTATGGTACAACCTCATCTTACTTGGATTATATCTGCAAAGATCCTATTTTCCAAATACAGTCACAATTGTTAGTACAGCAGTACCTCAGCTCACAAACACTTTTTTTTTTGCGGAACCGGGGATTGAACTCAGGCCCTTACACTTGCCAGGGAAGTGCTTATTCCACTGAGCCATCTCCCTGGCCCTCACAAACACTTTTGTTTGTGAAAAATTAGGTTGGCAAATGGAAACTCTGGCAAAATTTGACTTTTGTGAACTGTACATCAGGTGACAACACAACAATGTCCATATTTCCTGTATGAACATAAACGTGGCCATTTTACCTCGAATAGTGAAACAAATTAAGTTTGTGAACTAAAGTACCACTGATCCAGGGATAAGGACCTCAGAATACCTTGGGGGTGGCACAATGCAATCACAGCATCAGCCATAGCTGAAAATGTGGACTATATTTTGATTTTTCAACATTTTCCCATTGTGACTACACATCAGCCAATATGTTTAAGGTTGATTTGGTTAGACCTGGCACTCTTCACAATTCCAAGAGCACTAAGGACACGGCTAGCCTGTACCACCACATAAATATGGGTGCACACAGGGAACTGGCTCCATGTGGCCCCAGCCTCTAGCTAGTCCTACTTTGAGTCCCGTACACGTTTCCCCCCTCAGAAAATGAGGCCCACCCCACACACAAAGTCTGCTCCAAGGTGATATCGAATTGTTTATGGCAACTAGCATCCTCCTTTCTCTAAAGGGCTTCCCTGTCTACATCCATATTTCTAGACAGCCAATGTCTCTTCTGGGACACAGCCTCCTTTGAAGTTCATTCAATGGAATTTTACCCTAATACACTTCCATGCAAAACAAAACTAGAAAAGAAGAGCGTGATGAGGACATGCAGGAAACCTCTGAGAAGTATTTTGGTGCAGCACTTTAGGGAGAAGCCGGCAGCTGAGAGAGGCTATTATTATAAAATTAGGGCTATTTAAAAAAATAGGGCTATTGTTATAAAATTTCGGATACTTGCAGAAGTAGCCAGGAAGAGATTATGGAAACAGCTTTAGATGGAAGAACCCTTTTTTAGGTAACAAATCTGTTTTTAGTACCACTGAACGTAAAATCTCCCTGTGCGTCACTGAGATCTGCTGCACACTTCCCCTTTTCCATGTAAAAAATAACTAAGACAATCCAGTCTCTTGCAGCCCAGGTTCCCCTTGTATTCATGGAAAACACATGGGGATTTTTGTTTCCTTATTTTTCTATCTAACTCTCAGCTGCCCCCTCCCTAACCTCTTTCAAGCTAAATGTTTTTATCTATTTTACTCCATTGTGTCATTATTCAAAGCCTCAATGATCCACCATTCTCACCTGCTGGAAATTTCATCCACCACTTCTGAGAAACCATGTAGAACCAACATCTGCCCAGGCATGGGGACCAAGAAACCCAAAAAAGCAAGAAACTCCCAAAGACTTCCCTGAGCTAACCTGATAGGATAACCCCACTGCTATGAAAGCAAGAAGACTCTTCTAAGGCTCATCTTCTAAACTGAATTACGTTCTGGCCAGCATCATGAGAACTATGCTTTTCTATAGGTCTATTTCACATTAGATCTTTCTCTTTGTTAAAATCCTTGAAAGGCTGCCAAAAAGATACAGTTCAAGTCAGTACTGGTTGACATTCAAGGCTATTTCCAAGCTGCCTACCTTCTGACATCAACTTCCAGTCACCCTGCTGAACCATTCTGCCTTTTAAGTCACTCTTCCCCCAACCCCTTCCCTCGCAAGGCCTTTGTGGAGTCCCCGTTCCATGCCTTTGCTCAAGATGTTCCTCTAGCAAATTTTATGTTGATCTTTGGTGGCCAGCGTCAGACCCAGGACATGGCTTACACTTGGGACTTAGGAAGATTTTCTAAAGCATAAAAGTATGAACAGGAGAGCCAGCTGAAAAACAACTTTACTTTTTTCATAATTTGACCTAAGGTGGAGCCCACGACAGCAGACTGTAGGTGTCAGTGGGAACAACATGATTTTTCTTTTATTCTAATATATTGTTCATATGTTGATGTTTCAATCTTTCTGTATTTGAAGTAGAAATATTTCATTTTTCTCCTAAAAATTTATCCTTAAAAGCACTGTCAACACATGACCTTCTAGAGTCAAGGAAGCACACTGATGACATACACCAGCTCCTTCTGCATGGGTCCTTTAGGATTCATGACAGAATAGATGACACATACTGAGCTATTCGTAACTCCATCTCCACCCAAGGTACTATGCTTTCTTTGGTACCCCAAGTCTTACAATTCCATTCCACAGGAGTTTCTCAACATACAGAGAAGACAGCTTTCCAGTGAATCCAGGACAAGTGAGCAAGACCTGCACGGTGACACTGTAAGTAGCTCCCTGCAAGCCATGGTCCTGCTCTCCAACAGTTTCCTTAGTATCCACATCAAAATTAGAACACTCTACAGTGCGGGCCACTGTCTGCCACAGCTGGGGTTCTTTCAAATATGATAAAGTTCAAGTCTAAACTGTTAGATGAGATCACTGTCTTACTTCCCCTTCTCCTTTCCTTTGGAAATCCTCTGAACAGGGCCTTGTCTTGTGATGCACGGCTGCCCTCGCCCCCGCAACACCGCCCAGAGAAGACACAAGATATCCTCTTTCATTCTGCGTCACCACGGACTGTCAGACCTGCTGTAAGATGGAACTGCCTCTCCTGGATCAGTGAGTACTCCTGGGTGCAAGTGCAGGGCATCCACCATGCCCAAAGCACTTCATCCAGAGTCATGTTCCTTCTCTATACCAGGGCAGCTTCACTCAAGAGAGTGCGGACACGACACTCAGCACAGTCACAGGCCTCTCGTGCATGGCCTCACTCTTGTGGACACTTCACTGGATGATGTCTCTTCTCCTAGATTTTAAACAAAGGTCAAATCTCACAGTAAAGGAGGAAGGGGGATGGTTCAGAGTCTATTTGCATATGTTCTCAAAATACCTCCCTGGAGAGCCCAATCTATTATAATTTCAAAAGCTAAATTGAACAATGAACCTCATGGATGTTATGTATTCATTTTTCTATTTTTTCCTCAAATCACTCATCCTTCTTCAAAAGTCACAGGGCAGAAAAGGGATGAGGCAAGGACCCTTTGGGAAGTCCACTTAGACTACTGCTGTCCACGTTTGGCTTCACCGTAGAGCTCTTGTGCGCGTCTCTACTGAACCCGCTCAGATTTCTTGCTCTGCATCTTTGAAACAGAGAGACTAAAAAGACACAGCTCTTTCCCAGCTCATTAGGGTTATGAACACTAATTGAACATCATCTGCTTGAAGTTCCTGGTAAAAGGTGAATGATTAAAAATTATATGTTTTATAAGGGTCCTTTGTGAATCACAGTCATCAATATGGCAGGAAGCTCTATGACACCAGAAGACAGCAAGCCAGCCCTGTGATCTGCAGGTGGCCTGCAAGAATGTGATTCAAAGGGGGCAAACAGGGAAATTCCCTCCAAAGGACCTTGCTTCGCCTCCCCACCCAGCAGAGGGGACAGGCTCCCAGAGGAACAGGAGCTCACCACAGCATCAGGTGAAAGTCCCTCACTTCATGGCTACCTCTCTTCCCTGAAACCTCTGACAAAAAAGCTGTCAAAAGAGGACGGGATACTTAACCTTCTGTAAGATGAAATAGTTCAGCATTTCACCATTGGCCTTGTTTCCAGAATACTCTATCCATTTTTTGTTGTACAAGCACAATCAGTGAAAAGGTATAATTATTGGGCTGGAAAATAGCAAATAACTATAGAATATGCTGAGACCTGTTCAAAAGTATTTAAAAGTAACAGCACATATCAGGTGGAAGGTACCTGCTTAGTTTACTGGCAGAACACCACTGTGCTAACCACCAACCTCAACCACAATTTAATTTTTCTTTAATGTGGTGCTGGGGTTCAATCCAGAGCCTTGCATGTGGTAGCTATGTGTTTTCCCCAATCTTATAGTTGGTTTCTTTAAAAATAAGCACAATGTGATTTTTCAGTGATCCTCTTCCATGGGCCAACAGAAAAAGAAGAAAATGCCGAAAAGATTGCTGCCTTTTTCTCTCAACTGTTGGGAGAGCCCTTCAGGATAAATCTTGAAGAACTGCATGCAGTAGACAAGCCCATACATTACAGAGTTACATCATCAGCTGACATCCACGGAGAAGCCAAAGGTTAATTGCTACGGTTTACTGAACCATTCCAAACCACCCTGCGCAAGAAGATTTAACTTGACAACTGTTTGAACTTTACAGTCTGAAATTTCATTCCCTTGTTTCATGAGTACTTTTTAATTACTCCCCGGAGGATATTAATAATGTTTTCTTTTTTTTTTTTTTTTTAATTACTGTCTGGAAGGGACAGCGGTTTCATGTTTTCCTCCTTGTTTGAGACAACTACAACCCTGCCTCCCTAGTCCAGGAACATGTCTATTTTCTGTACCGTAAGTAATTAAGGTAGAAAACAGAGATATCGAGATAGAGTTCTTACAACTGGGGAGCCACTGTCAGACCACTTGGCTCCATGCTCACTCCCTGCTATTTAGTCAGCTGGGTAACAGCGAGTGAGTTATTTCCCTCTCCTGACTGTTTCCGCACCTATCAGCCGTGATTGGTAGCAATAAAATGGTAATGGCACCGATCTTTTGTGTTCAAGTTGAAAAGATGGGGATGGATAATATATGTAAATATTTACTTCGGAGCCTGACGTAGGATGAACACTCAGATAACAGTGGTTTTTTTTTTTTTTCCCCCTCTGGTATTTCTGGAGACTGAACCCAAGGTCCTCACCTTGAGCTACAGACCCAACACTGCCCCTCCTTTGTATTTTTCACTTTGAGACAGGGTTTCACTGAGTTGCTCAGTTGCCCAGACGTCACTGAAACTGCCACTCCTTCTGCCTCATCTTCTGAGAGTGCTGGGATTGCAGACTTATGCCAACGTGCCTGACTACCATATTTTTAAAAGTGTTAATGCTTCGACTCTACAAACAATTTTGGAGTTGGGTTCCCTGGTCTCCCACAGAGAACAAGATAGAAGTAAAGTGGCAGTGCAAACACCTAGTCGCCTACAATACACGGTGGGCGAAGGCAACTGTGGCATCTCTGCTGAACAGCACCCAGGGTGCCGGTCTGGATTCACTGAGCACCTCTGCAATCAAGAGAGCAAACTGGTGGGCCTGAAGAATGCACAAACGCATTGGTGCGGTCACTGCCCAGGATAAGTGGCAGACGAGCGGCCTGCCTCTTGTGCAAAGCTACACACACTCAGGGATTTCCTGCAAGGTAAGATGGCAAATCAGAGAGAGCCACAGAGCGATGCCGGGATGCTACATTCATGTGGTTTAAAATGGAGGTTCCAGGGGACAGTAACCACTCGCAAAGGGGAGCAAAATGCCAGGACTGTCAACCTCCACACGCTGGGCTTTATAATGCCACAGGCACTGCAGTCTCAGACTCTGAGAATGTCAAAAGGAAACCGCAAAGCACCTCCTGCAACAAAGCTCTCGCAGTAGGGCCTGGATGCCCTCCTAGCACGCAAGGCTCCATCGCCTACATCTTCGCGCGTTCACGGCTGGATGGCACTTGTCTGCCACAGGATGGAGATGCAGCAGATGTGAGGAGGAGGCCTAGGATGTCCCAGAAAGCGGGTGGCCCCTGGTAGCCACAGCCTAAGTCACTTGTGTCGGACCCGTCCTCGCAAGCTACCCCTCCCCCGCCAGGGCATCACAGTCACAAGATACAAGAAACCAGGAGTCTGGGGACAACCCTGCTGCCCAATGCTCACATCCGGGGCCCTTACGGCTTTCTGTGTGGCCTGCCACCACAGGTGGCCCCTAGAATTAACAATGCAAGGTCCTCTGCCCTTCCCAAACTGGCATCACGGACCATCTTTAGGGACAGGCACAGGACAACGCCCTTGGGGAACAAATCCTACAGCAGCCGGGTACCTGGATGCGACCCAGGGTTGATGGGGCACGAGGGTGGGTCTCCAGAAGCCGGAGCTGAGCCTCCCGTTCAGCTGCGGGAGACGCCCCGCCCCTCGCTCGGCTCGGTCCCGCGCTGTGAGCCCCGCGGCCCAGTGGCCCCTTACCTTGGCCCAGGACACCTGGTAGGGGACCTGTGGGTCCCAAGGTGCGGGGCAGGGCAGGTCCACCGTCCCGGAGCAGGCCACCTTCACCTCTCGTGTGGCGGGCGCAAGGCTGCAGGCTGCAAGAAAGAGGGGAGAGCATGGTGAGAAGGTGACAGACGTGTTGTCGCGGGCAGGAGGGTGACAGGCGCCCCGGGCCCTACCGCAGCTCAGGAGCAGGAGCTGGAGACAGCGCGGCATGGCTGAGGTGCTACTGGCTCGCTCGCGCCCGCGCTCTTGTACCCGCGCGAGGGGACTTCCTCGCGCCACCGGGGGATCCCCGCCCGCCGGCCTCCCGCGCCCCCGCCGCGTCCCCGCCCCCGCCGCGTCCCCGCCCCCTCCGCGCCGCCCGCCGGGGGCGCCCGAGTCGGCTCTGCGTCGCTGCTAAGGCTGGCGGCTGCCTCAGCCAACCCCGCGGAACGCCCCGCGCGTGGGTCTCTGCACACCGCGCCTGCACGCGTGACCCCGGCCCGGGACCCTCAAAACGAAGCTGGGAACCAGGCCATCCAGCTGGCTGGGCCGGTTTTACAGAAACGAAACTAGGATCAGAGAGGTTGGACAGCATCCCTCCAAGCCCGGCTATGCCGTGCTGACGTCACTCGCGAACCTAAATCCACACTTTTCGCGATTTTGCAATATTCAACAGCCTTCCTTGTAATGGGAGGAGTCTGCAATCTCCTGTCTTCCCTGGCACTCTCTTCCAGACAGCTTAATTTCTCCAAAAGAGAACCTCTTCGTCTAAAAAACAATGTATGCGCGCGCGCGCGCGCACACACACACACACACACACACACTTTTTGGAAAAGCAAAGAACTCTAGGAAGCAGTGAGTCACCTGTAATCCTTCCAACAGTAAATTCCATTAACATTTTGGTAGGCTGACTTCAGTGAGTAGATAAGATTTAATAATTTAATTTTCATATTCGCCTGCACGTTGTTTTACTTTAGCTTAATACTTTGCAAGCAGGTCCACAAATTTAAATTTTCAGCACCATCTTTTTGATGCCCATGTTATGTTCATTATTCAATGGTACACAAACTAGAACTGATTAGGTAGGTAGTGTTGGACGTTTAGGGTTTCTTTATTGGTGTTGGTATAGTTATTGTTGTTGTTGTTAATAGTTCTAATAAACTGTGATTGCTATGTGGTGTTTTGTGTAAATAAACCTTTCCCTTAAGATTATTTTATTATACTCAGTAACCTAGAGGCAATTATGCTAGATATAGGGGAAGGGGTTCCAATTTACATACCCGCCTGTAGTTTCTGCCATCAACACCGTAACAAAACTGTTATTCCACTTAGTCCATCCAAGAGGATAAAAAGAGTGGCATGATGGGAGATTTTAATTTTTCTTGTTGTACTGTCTTAATCACTGCTTAGTCTCTGAGACACAATATCCAGCACCTCGAAATTAAAGGAGGAAAGGTTTACCTTGGCCCACAGTTTTTAAAAATTTCAGTCCATAGTCAGCTGGCCCTGGGCAAAGGGGTATGGTACAGGAGAAGCAGCAGAGATTAAAGGAGGAGGGCAGGCCACGCCCTACACCCCCAGGCCACGCCCCCAGAGAGCCACCTCCCTGACATCACTTTTAGCTATAAATTCGTCATTGGACTAACCCAGTAATGAGTGTCATGCACGTTCCCCCGAGCTCCAATCACCTCCCAGATACCTCACCTCTGAGCACACGAGGGGGGACATCTAGACATAAACCACAAATCTGTATGAGTTAACAGTCACTCCAGTTATATGTGAATGCCTTCCCCCATAAACCCTCACCCAGTTAAACTTTCAGTTTGGAAAATTTTAGGAATACAAAAGTAAGTCTAGAAAATAATAGAATAGAACATATCACATGTTCCTAAGAAATAAAACCTTACTAAAATATTTGATTTTTAAATGCTCCAGGCTGGATCCTACACTTGGGCATCCACACTGCTTTCCAGTGTCCTCCACTACACCCTGTGCTGCTGGGAACCCCGGGACTGGGCCAGCCCTGCTCAGCATATGCTGTGTCATCCCGTATTCTGTATTGACAGCTGCCCCCTGGACCTAGTCGTACCCTCTCAGAAGATTGCAGCCTGGCCAGGTTGGGTTTTATTCATTTTTGTTGATCTTATTATGAGCACAAGCTATTAAGTGCTTTCTGCTTAACCGATGTTATGGGTTATGGATTTTCTGAAGCCACTGAGGGCCGTTGTCTGATTCTGCCCATTCATTTCCTTTGGCCTTTCCCATAAGAACTGCTCAGAAATTCTGTACCAAAGCTTTTCTTGCATAAGTGCATGCCAAATTCCTGCTCCGACTTCAAGATTTGTATCTTCCACTTTGGTTATGGTATCTTTAATGCACAAAAGAACCTTCAGAAATATTTTAATTTAATTAAATGTATTCCCCCTTTTAAATTTATGGCCCTTACTTCCAGTGTTGTGTTTAAGAAGTCTGTTCCTACCCGAGATCATTAAAACATTCTCTTTCATTTTCTTCCCACACTTTTAAACTCATGCTTTTTCATAGGTAGGTCTTTAATTCATTCAAATATAGTTTGGCATAGATATCTTATTTTTTCCAAGTGGATATCAAATTATTCTCGTGCTGCTTCCAGAAATTCTTATTCCTCTATATATGCAAAATGAAATCTCTGCCATATTACAATTTACACCCATGTGGGCCCCATTTCTGGTTGTATGCTATCATTCTGTGCTGATATTACACTTTCTTCTAATAGTTTAAGTCTTGCAAAGGTGGTAGAGTGAGTGCGTATTGGTTGAAGTTTCCTTTTATGGTTGTCCTGGATTTCTTGGTTCTTCACCTTACACAAGTTAGAGTCACCTTACAACCATAAAACAAACAAATAAACAAATAGTTCAAATTCTAATACAAGCTATTATGGGCTACTGGACTCTTTTAGAATATCTTGCTGAGTTTACACAGCTATAATATTCAGTAACGGAACTTAGGAAAAATGGGGTACACCGATGAATGTCCATTCTGTATCTGTGTATTCAAAGTGGTTGGGGTAGATATATAGTTGCATTGTCTTAATGACTGGAATGATTTGTTCTAATGGTGTTTGTAAATAGGATCACAAGTCCGCATCTTGTACAGCAATTAACCACTAAGAAGAATATATGCAGTGTATTATTTGTTGAAACTGTACTTCCGATTTGATTTGAAACTGTCTCATTGCTATATGTTTATCAATAAAACTGTAGGAAAAAAAATTCTAATACAAATGCATTCAAGTTAAAAGTTGCACAAAATTAACATATTTAGAAATCAATTCCATAATCCACCAGTACCAGGTATCTTTCTACTCATTTAGGTCTTCAAGAGTTTTATTTATTTATTATATTTTTAATTTATTTTGCGGTACCGGAGATTGAACTCAGGACCCTGTGCTTGCCAGGCAAGCGCTGATTCTACTGAGCTAGCTCCCCAAGAGTTTTATTTATTTTTTTTTTTGCACATAAAGGTTTTTCACATATTTTGATAGATTTATCCCTAAGTACTTTTTTAAAAAACATTTATTTATGCACGTATGTATTCATTTATTTATTTGGTACAGGGTCTCACTGCACAGCTCCGATTCATGGTGATCCTCCTGGCTCAGCCTCCCCAGGGCGGGGATTACAAGCATGCACCACCACGCCCAGTTTCAGCGGGCAGCATCACACAGCAGAGGTTCTAGGGCTGGCACTGCGTGTGGTCCTGGTGACCCACCTCCAGTCCTTGCACTTGCCAGGCAGGTGCTTAGATCACTGAGCTATCTTCCCAGCCTATCCCTAAATACTTGTACTGTTTCAGTTGCTCCTTTCACCTATATATTTTCTAAACTGTATTTTCCTCGATAACCAGTGAATATAAATTTATTTTTTTTATTGGTGTTATATTCTTGGATGCCACATTCAGGTACTTCTTTAAACATGAATTATTTAAAAATTTCCCCAACATATATGGTTTGATATTAACTGCTGCAATTAGTGTCTAACCCTTGAAGATCATTTTTGTTTGTTTGTTTTTGTACTGGAGTTTGAACTCAGGACCTAGCAGTTGCCAGGCAGGTGTTTAAGGCTTTGAGCTGTCTCCCCAGGTCCCATGAAGATTATTAAGGAAACAGTCTCTTCAATTCTTTGTTGTATATCAGGATTGCTCTCTGGCCTGTGATATGGTTGACCTTTTGGTATCATTCATTCCTGGAAAGAATATATATTCTTGACACAGATCTTTGTGACCAAGTTTGCTCTTGGGACCATTCAGCTCTTCCGTGTTTGTTTGTATCTTTATTACTATAAACCATCAAATCCTATGAGATTTGTTAGATTTTCTAATTCAACTAGAGAATCATTCATTTCCTTTTGAAATTCTGTCAGTTTTTGCTTCATTATAATTTGATGCTATCTTTACACGCCTGCGTGTTGCATCCTTCCAGTGAATTTTTTTTTCTATGATTTAGTGACATTTTCTTCTAAACATTCCTTTTTACCTGAAAGACAACCTTGCATCTATTCTTACTATAGCTATACCACTTTCTCTGAACTGATATTTTGCTGATAATTTCCTTACTTTTACGTTCAACATACATTTATTTGTCTTTATTTTTTAAATGTCTCTTTTTAAATGCCTAGTTAGATTTTCTAATTCAATATGACTGACAGTCTGTATGTATAATTGAGAGCTTAATTTGGCTTACTCTCTGAATTTTCCTGCACTTGGATTTATTTCAGTCATCTTGTTAAGGGCTTTACTTAACCCAATTTTCTCTCCCTTTTTTGCATCCATTTTATTAATTTTTATACCTCCAGTGGTATAAAAATTTGGATTTGGAAATCCTACATACGAGTTTTGATTTGGAAATCCTACATACAAGTTCTCTCCTTAAGTGATTACCCTGGAATATTCTAAAAATCAAACTCCTTTCATAAATTCTACAATCAATGAGTATTCCTGCCCTTCCCCGCCAAATCCCCAGATGCCTCAGCTCTGCCCTCCGTCCCCGCTTCACACACTATTATAACCAGGGCCTTCACTTCATCTTGTTTCAAATGCCCCAAATAGACTTTTATATGTTAAATATCTGTGTAAATTTAATCTCACTTCTTTGTTTTGAGATCAATTTCTTCTGAAGTACATTCTTAAATAAATGTATGTTTAAGTCTGTTCTTAACTAAAATTTTATAGCGTCTGTCTCAGTTGCAGACACTATAAATGGTTTTATAAGTAGTTTTGTTTTTATTTTATAAAAATAATTTAGAAATATATTTATAAAAATAAATGGTTTTATTTTTATTTTATTTATTTATTTATTTATTCATATTTTGGGGAAGGGGATACAGGGTCTCACTACATCAGACTCATAGTGATCCGTCCGTTTACAGCCTCTCAAGAGCTGGGATCACAGGCGTGTTCCACCACTCCCGCTCTCAATTGTCGTCTCAGTGTGCCCCGGGAACGGGACCAGCATGGCTGGCCCAGGGATCGAACCTCTGGCCCCTGCACCTGTGGGAGGCACTTTAATCTGCTGAGCTATTTGGCTGGCCCCGTTATTTTTAGATATAGTATAAGATGGTGGTTATTTTCTCTCTGCACTTTGACTGTATTATTTCACCACGGCTGTCATAGAGCTCAATCTGAGGCTCATTTCTTTGTAGGCAATCAGTTTTTAATCCATAAGTGCTCTCTACTCCTGCCTCAGCCTCTATCAGGTGGGATTACCGGTATGCACCGCCATATCTGGGTAGACGGTTGTTCTTATTCATCCTCACCCTGGGGTCTCAGCTCCAACTTCCTCCTCGAGGAACCCCCAGGCCCTCTGGTAGGTCTCTCCTGGTCAAGTTATTACAATCTGCACTCCTGAATTGCCAACCTGACCTAATCCCAGCTCCCTGACCTTCCCACACCACTCCTAGCAGCCTCAGGGGAAGCTCCTGCCAATCACAGCTTTCTCTACATTTTTTCTAAAAGGATTTACAGTTTATTAAATCCTCTCATGAAAACAGTCACAGTCCCTGCAGACAGGCATGGCAGAATCTCTACTCCTTCGGCTTTTTGCCAGCACCAACGTTAGCCTTTGTCCTCCGCGCTGCCCCTGACTTTCTCCACTCTGTTCTTGTGTTCCTTCTGCTGCTTTCTTGAGGCCTTTTTCTTCTCATATAAGTCTATGTTTAGGCTCATTTTTCTTCGCATAATCCAGGGAATCGTAAATCATGCCAAAGCCAGTCGTCTTGCAGCCGCCAAAATGGGTTCTGAATCCAAACACAAAAACGACATCTGGTGTGCTCTTATACATTTTGGCGAGTTTTTCCCAAATTTCTGTCTTAGGTACTGTTGCTTTCCCAAGGTGAAGGGCATCAGTGACCATTTGTTTCCTTTGAAGAAGTCGTGATTCGGATAGTGACTGTGCCAGTCATGATGGCAACAGTCCCAAAGGATTCTTTTTTTGTGTGTGGCTGGCTCAGGCTGCTTTAAGGTGCGGGGGGAGGAGTCCGGTGCGGCACGTGGTGCTTGAGATCGAACCACCGCCCCTTGAGCCTCACTGAATTTGCCCAAGCAGGCGCTTTAGACAACTGAGCTAACCCGAAAGCCCCTCTCTCTTCATTTTTGACTCTGCAAATATCCCTCACTTTCTTACAGGTGCAGCTTTGTTGTGTTAGATTGTATTTAGCATTTCTAGAAATTTGGGAAACACGAAACACGTTTTCAGGACACATGAAAACCCATATTGTTGGAAAAGAAGTATCTGACCTACTGCTGGGTGAGGTGAAAGCATGACGTCACAGAAGTCACCTCTCAACCCAGAAGCATCAAATATCATTTTTGCACTTATTGTATACTTCCGCAGGCTCTTCATATTCCCTCATACAGAGTTTGAAGAGATTTCTGTCGAGGACCATTCTTGAGAAGCATTTTGAGGTTAATTTCAGGCTATGTTACAATGAAACACTAGAGGATATTTTGCAGCCTGTGTCTGAAGGGGACACCAGCAACTCCAAGGCCTCTGGTAGGGTCTTCCTTGAACATGGGAGGAGTTCACAGATGTGTGGGTTCTACTTTCACTGGAAAGGGAAAAGATAAGGGGACACAAAGGAAATACTTCCTGCTCTTCTGAAACCACCAGTTGTCCTCCAGTTCATCATACTTTGTTAAGAAAAAAAAAAAAGCAGAAAACCCCCAAATCATTAGGCAACAATGTGGTTACACATTCTCTCTGCCAAGGGCAAACATTCATTAACCCTGTGCAAAAAAAAAAAAAAAAAAAAAAAAGAAAGAAAGAAAGAAGGCTTCTGCTCACCTTCCAGCCCTCTTGTCTCAGCACTGAGATTATAGGCATATGCCACCATGCATGTCTCATTGGACAGCTGGCCACTGGTGGGGCCAGCACAACACGATATGCTGAGGATCGAATCCTGGTCCCTGCACTTGCCAAGCAGGTGCTTAGTCCACTGAGCTATCTCACCAGCTGTCATCATAACATTTTGGATGCCTTCATTTGAGAATCTGATCAGAGTATGAAGGCCGAGGAAGTAAGTTCTAGACTGTTATGAGTTCTCCTCATCAGACTCTTCCAAGCTATGTACTGTGGGGATGGACGCTGAGGGAGGAAGTGTTAGTTCAGTATTAGATGTTTACTAAGCAGTATATACATGGTACATGGGGAGAGAGGGTTCTCCAGAGAACCGTTTCTTAGTGTGAACCATGTTTGGCTCTCATTGTGCACAGTTTCTCTCTGAAGTTGTAATGTGGGTGTGAGGAGTGCAGGGTACGGGACGGAGGGAAGTCCCCCAGGAGGCTAGGAGGGAAGAAACTAGAAAAGAGATGATTTGGGGAAGGAGCAGACAGGCTGCCAAGAAAGAAGAAGTGAGAACAAGGCATGCCCTTTACAGAAGGCCACCGTGAACACAGTTCTGGTATCATCTTAGATATCCGTCAGATGCTGAGCACATCATAAGTATGCAAACTGGACCCAACTTCTTGCTTCCTTGGTTGACTGACTTGATAGATGAGGAAGTTCTACTGACAGGGAAGTTCCCTGTTGCTCCAAGTGTGCATTCCAAGCTGTCTTTTAGAGAAAGGCCTCAGTGGAAAGGGCACTTGAGCTAGTCCTGTCAATATGCCTACACCGCACCTCCCACTCATAGCTTAGCTTCTGTGGCTGTCATCCTCTAGGCATAGTCCCCAAACAGCCCTCATTTGCAAGGTCTAAGGACCCCACATCCACCGCCCTTCCCTCAGGGCTGAAGAACCTTCAGAGCCCCTGTCAGTGTGGTCACGTGAGCACACACGGGGCTTTGAGAACCACAAAAGCCCTGAAGGGGAAACTGAAAGGGTGGACTTGAAAACTGGTTTCTAATAAAAAATCCCCCATTAGGTTTTTCCCTTATAGCTACTTCCTAGTCACCCTGTACTTTCCAACTAGGGACTTACTTGCTCATTTAATGGATCAAATAAATAGAAACAAGTCTTATTTCTTATAATTTTATTTCTTTTTGGCTTTCTTTCTTTCTTGAGAAACCAGCAGCTACCAGAGACACTGCTCATCCTTGTGAAGGAGGAAAGAGGCACAGAGGTGATTCTGATGTTGAACATGGGGAAGAAACCACACCTCCTAGCTAGGCACACAAACCAAACCCACAGAAATTGGCCTGGGGCTGATCTGAGGTCCACTGGGTTCCCTCAGGCTCAGTAGGCTCTCTAGAGACCAGACAAGCTAAACCTCCCACAGGATGAGTGCCGTGAGCATGGCAATATCTACATCAGAGCCCTCTTTTCACACACTACTGGGCTTGCTTCTCTTTCTTTCTAGAACTTTCTTGTCCTGAAACATGGCCCAACTTCCTCCCACAATTTCTCTCAGGCCTGTTCAAATTGTCACCCTTCCAAAAGAGTCTTTCTTGACTACCTCATATAAAGAGCTGACCTATACCACTTCCCACCTTTTTGACTGATCCCTATAGTACTCTGCTCCTCACAGGCCAAAAGTATCCACTCTGTCTACTTGTTTATATTTTATTCCTTCCCCTAGAAGCTAAAACCACATATGTTTTACTTCTTGTCTCAGGCCTTACAATATAGCAATGGGCACATAGTAGGTGCTTCATAAATGTTGGCTGGCTGGATAAATAAAGACATACCTGAGAGGGATATTGTAACAATTTACATTATCAGATTCTGTGTTAGTCAGCTTTCCAGTACGGTAAGAATATACCTGAGATAAACAACTTATAAAGAGGAAGGTTGACTTGGTTTATTGTTTTGGAGGTTCAACTCATGATAGATTAGCCATATTGCTTTGGGCCTGTGATGAGATGGTATATCTGATAGGGAGCACAGGGTGGAGAAAATCACCTCATGGCCAGGATGAGAAAAGAGGAAGAGGAAGAGCTGAAACCTCACAGTCTCCTTCAAGGGCAAGTCCTCCATGATCCCTACTAGATGCTACCACTTAAAGGTGTCACCATCTCCCAAGGGTGCCAATCTGGGGGCTGCTTAACAGCTAGACCTTTGGAAAACATTCAAGATCAAACTAGAGCAGCTTTCACATTTATTCTTCCTTGTTTTCATGTGTGAGAGTTAAGGCCAACGACACAGTTAGAGAACAATCCACACAAGGTCATATTCCTTCAGTGCAACTCAGGTATGAGGGTTCCCCAAACCACCATCAGGTCTGTTAATCCACCCACAGGGCTCACAGGAGTCATGAAAGCTGCAGTACTCCTGATTACAATTTATTGCAGAAAAAGAATACAGATAAAAACCAGCTAAAGAAGAGCTGCTTAGAGCAGAATCTAGGAAAAAGAGTAATCATGGAGCTGTCAAGTGTTCTATACTGTGGTGTCAAGCATAGTGGGTCCTCCTGACCATATGTGACAACGTGCATGGGAGCCTCAATGTCGAGAGATTTCACTGGGGCTCAATGGCATGCTGTCCACTGGCTGACCTTTAGTCTCTAGTCCCCCAAAAGGCATAACTGATACAAATGCCTCCCGCAAAGCTGCATCACAAGCCACCTTGTTAGTCTGTCTAGTGGCCAAAATGACCAGGCAAACAATAATGCTTCTTCAAAGTAGGACATCACAAGGGCTCAGATCATTTCTGAAGATGGAGAAAGGTCAAGCCTCTCTTCTGGTAAAGTGCCATCCTTACTAAGGCCACATAAATTTGTAGGGGCCTCAACTGTGGGCAGAGACATTCTCCCACCATTGATCTTGAGTTTGTCCATGTGACTTGTTGGTCAGAGAAGGAGGCAGAAATCTAGGAGTGCTGATTCCACTTTCTCTGGTGCACCTCTGCCATCATCTCCTCCAGGCTAACCCACTACCCCAGGAAGAACAGGAGCATGTGAAGCAGATCCATCTCAATCTGAGCCCAGCCTGGAGCCAACCTGCAGCTCATGAGCTGAGGACCTAATGCCTTCTACCATGTGCTGCTGTGAGGGTGTACTTGCTTTTTAAGTAGTATTGTGGTCATGGATAACTGATATAGATACCTTTGAGTACCAATCATATCTTTCTGTCAGTTTGTTCCTTTGTCACTTCAACTAGGATATCTTGAAGGAGTACGTACAAGTTGACAATGTTTGGAAGGGAGCAGGAGATAATGGCTTAAGTATGGTTTGACAGTGTCCTCAAAGGATTTGTGTATTTGGGCTTGGTCCCCAATATAGTGATTAAAGAGGTGGTGAAACTTTTATGAAGTGAGGCCTCCCAAGAAGTGGTTGGGCTAACGAGGGTGCTGCTCCTGCAAGGAACTGATATGACTGTCATGGACCCCAATTATTTCTGCTGACAAGTCTTTATAAAAGAGCAGGCCTGAACCTTGAATTCCTCTTTGGCTTCATGTATTCCCATTTAATTTCTTCCTTCCGCATGTGCTCCTTCCATGATACCATCTGCCACATGATGACTAGGCAAGAAGAATGCTAACCAGCAGTCGAATCAATGGGGTTAGGACCCCCCAACTTTAGACTTTCAGCCTCCAAAACTATGAGCTAAGCATACCTCTTTTCTTTGCAAGTTTTATTGTCCCAAGCATTTAATTATAGTAATAGAAAACTAAGTAATACAGCAGGCAATGAAGGGGAAAATTTGGAAGGTCTAAAACAGATATTACAAATATAGGAACCTACAGGGCCAGGAAAGTAAAACAAGTGCACGAGAAGAACCACGTGTGTGACACTCAGTGCGACCTATGTGGGAAAGGAAATGACGGGGAGCAGTGAGGGCTACAGAAAATTGAACAGCAAGGGCCCGTCTCAAAGAAACAGCCACCCCTGAGCTGCAGCCAACTGGTGCTGATATGAAAATGTCAATCCAGTCTTGCCAAATGTGGTATTTTGGCAGAGAGACTGAAATTTTATAGATTTGTATGAAATCTATTAAATGCTACAAATGATTCAAAATCCTGGGCAAGACAAACAAAACATCTATCGCTCTCGTGTCATGATTTGCAGTGCATGGTCCCAGACACATTGTTTGGGACCTTACAGAGAGGATCCTCAATGACCTGGGGTGGCATGAGACGACTATCGCACGTGGGGCTGGATGATGGGCTTCACCATGAAAGGAAAAGTCCTCCCAAGAGGAGAGAGACCATCACAAAGGCCACAAAAGACAAACTTCTCCACCAAAATCTGGAGGACATTTCCTTAGCGGTTGTGCTCATCACTTTCTTCTCACTGAGACAGAATACCAAACACCAACCACTCACGTTTCAGGAAGAGCGAACCATTTGGCACACAGTTTCCAGTGGGTTGTGTTCATGCATAGCTGGCTACAAGACAGAAATAGCATAGTGGAAGAGCATGGCAGAGGAAAGCTGCCCAACTCATGGTAGCCCCAAGCAAAGACAGAGAGAAGCAGGAGCCAGGGAGAGAAATGCACCCTCCCACGTCACACGCCAGGGATACACAGCTTCCAACTGGGCCTCACCTTACAGCACCTTTAGTGATGAACTCATCACTGAACCAGTTCATGGATGAGCATAATGTTTCCGTGATCCAGTCACTTTCTAAAAGATCCACCTCTGACATATGAGACTTTCAGGGAACATTCTAGACCTAAGCCACAATAGCTTAATTGGAGCCACCTAAGTGAAAGATGTTTCCTTAGCATCTTTCTTCTTGTGGGGGCTGGGCGTAAGAAGCAGGCAAAGTATGAAACATCTGTCTTGGTTATTGACATACATGACTTTGCATGGCTCTACATGGCGCCCTCAGGAACTCCATACTAGCCCAGGAACAGCACACTATCGTGGTGTCCACCCAGGGCCAATGAGCCAGGTGGGAGAAGCTATGTCAACTCTGCACACTCTCAGAAAACCCTGTGCACTACCCACACTTTGCCTTTCTATCTTGCTTCTAGGTTTGCAGAGTTGGGGTATTCGAAACTGCAGCAAGAGGTGAGTTTTGTGTCTATTTGTGGCTAAAATCCTGGGCATGAGCACCTACTTTTCCTTTACTGAATAGAATTTAGCTGCAGAAAGAGCACAGCTCTCAGTAGACCCTCCAATTGCCTTTCGGTTGTTTATTCTCTGGTACCGGATTCTGATGTTGGCTTCCCTGAGCTCTCCATGCACAAGAATCATTATCCCACCGACAAGTCATTTGTGAGATGATGATATTTGTTTAGCACCAGGTGTTGCTTGCTTTCACTCATTTCATTGCCATGTGCAGCCCTGGGGATGCCATGTGCAAGACAGCTCTGAGGAAGGGCAGGCAAGGCCTCCCCCGACCCAAGTAGACCTGAGCACAGCTGCTGGCAGGAATAGCTGTGATGGCAGAGAATTTGTCTCTAATTGCAATGGCAGCTGGCTGCCTCATGTGCAGAGGCTTCTCAGGTTGCGTAGGGTTTTTATTTTCAAGAACATTTGTCAGCAGCACCACAGAAAGCACATTCTTCTAGGGCCCAAAAGAGCAATGACCAACATCCCCTGGGTGAGACTCACCAACTATGCAATCACATCATTTCATCCTTGTGATAATTCCATGGGTGACTTAAATGTCCACTTTTATATGCAGAGAAATTAACACCCCACTATGCCTGTCAAGCCACAATAGTCAAGAGTCTGAGTTTTCCACACTTAACTAGTCTAGCAGACAGCTATACCTTCTTCCCTAGCTGTTTGGTCAGAGGGAAGTCCTGTGTTTCTGTGCTTCCTTAATGTCCTACTAAGTTTCTATATGATATTTCCTAAATGTCCTCTAGGTAACAAAAGTGAGTGTCTGTCCAGCCAAAAAGATAAGATAGAAATCACCTTATCTGTGGTCACTTACACAGTAGAAAAGCCATCAAAGTAAAATGCCTTTAGAACATATACCCAGTAACTTACATGAGAGTAAATTATCATGATGCCATGAACTTGAAGGCTGTCTTTCTGAATAACCTGATAGCTCTTCCCCAAGACCTGAATATGATAGCAGTCAGCTGTCCAACACTCCACAGGAGTCAAGAAACTATATCTGTGCCAGGAGGTCGACAACCTGAAAAAAGGCATGAGCTGTCTGAGAGCAGGAGCTGGCTGGGTGTCCTTGCTCCAAGCTGGCATGGGGCAGCCAGTGAGTATGTGAGAAGACAGGCTAGGAAAACTGATGACCAGTTTCAGAGGATGTAATCGTGTGTACCAGGGCTGAGACAGAGGCTCTGTGTGTTGGTCTGATTTCTGCTACCATAACAAACCCCGAGATACTCCTAAAATGAAAAGTTTACCCCAGAAAGAATGGCTATCAGCAAGAAATCAATAATAAGAAATACTGGTGAGGATATAGGGAAAAGAGAACGCTTCTAAATTGTTGGTGGGAGTGTAAACTAGTACCATCACTAGGAAATCAATATGGAGATTCCCTAAAATAATAACTAAAAGTAGAAATTGTATTCAACATGGCTATTCCTCTTCTAGGAATCTTCCTGAAAGAGTTGAAGGAATCATATCACTGCGATACAGGCATACACATGCATATAGCAGCCCAGTCCACAATACCTAAATCTTGGAAGCAGCCTATATGTCCATCTATAGTGGACAATAGATCTACACACAATAAAGGAGGAAAAACTTGAGTCATTTGTAGGAAAATAGATGCACCTTGAGATTATGATATTAAGTAAAGTAAATGAGACAAACAAGCTTAACAACATGTGATTTCTCCAAAGTATAAATAATTTAGAGGACAAACTACAGGATGGATAATAGGAAACAAGAACAGAAGTCTTTTGAGAATTGAAAGATCTAGAGATGGAAGGAGGTATGTATACACATGTACCAACTCCTCATGAGGAATGTCATCTTTCTGTAAAACAAACATGTATTAATAAAAATAAGAAATAAACACAAAGAATATAATAAAGACAACAAAGTACAAAACTTACGATGGAAAGTTTTGTTTAGTTCATGGTTTGGAGGTTTCTGTCCATGGCCAGTTGGCCCTGTTGCTTTAGATGCATCACGGCTGGAGCACATGATGGAGCAGAAGCCACGCACTCAAGGTCAGGATGCAAGGACAAGGGGAGAGAACAGGGTTGCCCAGGCATATCATGAGCACACTGCCAATGACCTAATTTCCTCCCACTAAGCCCCGCCTCTTAACATTTCCACAACCTCCCAGTGGAACGAATTTGGGAGCCATGTCTTCAACCTTTGGGGACATTTCAGGTTCAAACCATGGTAGTCCTGCTGGGAACAAAGCCAACACAATGACCAGGACAGCCACAAGCAACTAGGCCAGAGTTGGGCATGACCAGGATTGTCCTGGTAGAGCCAGAGCACTTATCACTGGTGATTTCTGTGTCCTCGCCTTGGTTGAGATTCCTGGGCTGATTTTGAGAGCCTTTCCTCATTAAAGAGCATCTCCAGTGATCTGCGTGTTTTTAACACACTTTGGAGTATAGGTTTGATGTACACCATCTATGTGCTGAGAGCTCAGGTCACTGTGCAAGTGGAGGGTCCTCAGCTGCCACCTCAGCTGTCTACATGAGGAGATGCAGCTCTGGGATCATAGACTTGAGGATGTACCCCTGTGACAGTGTGTGTGTGTGTGTGTGTGTGTGTGTGTGTGTGTGTGTGTGTCCCCAGGTGGGTGAGTGTGCATTTCTAGTCTGGGAAATGTCTTTTGGATAGGAATTCAGGGCTGGTAGTCCTCAAGTACTACTTCTCCCTCAGCTGCAAAGGAGCCCTAGGAATGGGTCATTGTACCAAATCCTGCCTCTCTAGCAACTCTTCCTTCTTAGCCCTGCAGCCCTGTCTGCGCACTTGGGAGCCCAGAGTGTGTGCTGGTGGGACCCTGCCTTTCCTCCATATGAGGGGCTTCTAGAATCAGCATTTCACCCTTTCTCTCTCCAGTCTGTGCGCACAGACTGATGGACTCAAAAATATGAATGTCAACTTCCAAATCCCTACACAGGTAAGACTGAAGCAGAACATCTAACCTGACTTTTAGTTTTCACATATTAACTGGTTGCAGACCATAATCTTCCATTCCTTTTTATTAGTGCACATTACTTATGCAGAATAATGGGTTTCATTTTGGCAGATTCATATATGCATGTAATATACTTCAATCACTTCCACTCCATCTCATCCCCATTACTTCTCCTGCCCTTCATAATCTTTAATTCTTGACAAAGAGTCAGCCCTTACACTCCGTGTTTCTCAACTGCCACTCCACACCTGGGCCTCAAACCAAGTCCATTCCTGCTCCTGAAAGCTTCATCTCTATCACAGTGTTTAATTCCCCTCAGAAAGATGTTAGGCCCTTCCTGCCTATGGACCCAGATCAGATCAGTCTTGGCTCAAAAGCCGAGCCACACGTGGGTCACTGACTCAACCAAGAAGGTCTGGTTCCTGGAAGCTCTATTCTTCTGCAGGTAGCCCAGTTCAGTTCAGCTGACTGGGACACCCTCAGCTGGTTTTGGATGTTTGGGGATTCTCTAAAAGTGAATGTGAAAGGAGTTTGAAGAAGAGAGACCCCCCACAGCAAAGATCCCTTGAAGAAGGAGCTGAGCTTTGCTTTTAGAGTAGAAAGTTCCTCCCAGGTCAGCAAGGCTTGCTGTGATTTCAGATTTTGCCTATTTCACACATTTGGGGCTTTAGCCTCCAAACCCCCTTAGTTCCTATATGACACCAAAGAGACAACTCATGTAGTAGCCACACTATGAGGAATCAAGTTCCTCCCACAAGCCTTTCAGAAGCTGTCCTTCTTAGCTCTCCAGGTCCCGATTGCCTCTGGGTTAAGGAAAGGCAAGCTCTGAAAACAGATCTCAGACTTCACAACTAAATCCTACTCTGGAAGGTTGCCAGGGAAACCAGGGGAAGGGGCACTTGAGGAGATTTCTAAAAGTGACAGAGACTAGAGCTTCCCACTTCTGCCACTCTGCAGGTTCTTAATGACTCAGTTAGATGCCACTGACCTCTTCTCCTTGCATCAAATTCAAGCTCCCAGCCACTGTCCCCAAGAGCTTTGAACCGGGCTCACTGTCTCTCCACCACAACTGCCTTCAAAACCCAAACAGTGCATCCACATTCTGGGCCTTCCATTTTGTGTTTCAATACTGACATCTCTTCTTCTACACCAGCCACTCCTGAGTAATCTTTAGATCAATGAGAGCAAACCTTTTAGAGCTTTCAATGTTATGGACACGCGGCATGTATACTCTTGGTTTGCATGAGATCTGTATTTATTCAGGGTTACTGCCTGCCCTTCTGTAGGCAGCAGAGTTCCCCAGAGCTTCAGAGGATTCTAATCACTAGCACCTCATTTACATACATCCCCCTTCCTCAACCTGAATGCCATCACTCTGTTCATCTGCACCCTTATGGCTTCCATCCTTACTCCCTTCCCCCACTTGTTATACTTTTTAGGCAAAACTTTAACTCTAGTTAAATTCAGCTCCTTGCCTGCTCAGCCCTCACACCAAACCCACATGAGACTGGAGAAAAATACATAACTGTATGACTGGTCTCGCTTGTGTTTCTGACCACCAACCTCAAGTGGCTCCTAGCATTGGTGGGGAACTCCCTAACCACCTCCCTCTGCAACCCCCCTATATTGTAACTGTTTCTCTGCTTTTCTTCTCTTCTCACTCTCAGCTTATAACCTTAGTTCTTACTTTACACACATTGAGCAGAGAAATCTACCAACCTCATGAACCTTTCTTTCCAAAACTTCATCAGTTGTGCCTCGTCAAAAACATCACAGTTTTCCCCTCTGTCTTGCCCTAACTATGTGAGTACTCATTTATACCAGCTTACACACAGTCTGTAATGAGTCTTATCTTTTAAAAATCCTATGTGAAGAGGAATGGTCCTATAAGATACTAACATACACTATAACTGTCCTACAGTCAAAATTATGGTACAAACACATAAAAATACAGACAGGAAAAAGGGATATAATGGAAAGTAAAAAAATAGACCTAGAAACCCAGAGTTCTAGGTTATATAAAGGAGTATCCCAAAACCACCAGGACAAAGATAACTTTCAGAGCATAAGGTACTGGGACAGCTGGATAGCCATTTCAAAAATGTAGTTAAATTAAGCCTATTTCTCACACTCTATACAAAGTAATTGCTACTTGAGTCCAAGTTTCAGATGCAAAGAAGAAAACATGGCTGAAATTCCAGATAACATGAGTGGGAGAGAATTTCATAGTATGACTAAAAGTCAAGATCCTACAAAACAAAGGTTGATAAACTTGACTGTAACTTTTTAAAGGGGAGGGAAAAACATAAGTATTGTCAAGACATAAGTGAAAGCAGGAAGATGTTTTCAACATAGGTTAGAACAGACCAATATCTAATATAAAAGATCAAAAATTGATAAAGGACTTGAAAGTCTACAGAAAACAGACAAAAGAAGTGAACAAATAATTCATAAAGGAGACATGAAGTTGGTCCTTAAGCAAATGATAATATGATTGATTCACTGCTACTAAAATGCAAACTAAATCCATATTGCGTTGTTCTTTTCACTCATCAGATTGGCAAAAACATTCACACTACAGTTGTTGGTACACCTAAAGGAACAGACCTCTGGTGGGAATGTAATGCAGTAAATCCCTCTGGAGGACAATTTAACAACAGCTACAAACTACAAATGCACTACCCTAAGGCCCAGGAACACTACTTCTAGGAATTTACCCTGAAGACATGCCTTCATGAGGTAAAAATACAAATACCCAACGTCAGCCATTGTACCAGTATTTACCATTGCAGAACATCGGAAACTACCTAAATGCCCAAGCCTGGAAGATTCAGTGGAATAGAACATGGCATAATAAATACCCACAAAGAGTTACTAAGGAGACTTAAAAGTACGGGGAAGGAAGGGTTTTGGGAACTGATGTACAATGATTTCCAGGAGATTTTGTGAAGGGAAAAGGCAAAGCACAAAGGAATATATGTAGTGTGCTTATATGTCATAAAGAAATGACAAGACCAGCATGCATCTGCTTTTCTTTAAGGAACAAACCACATGAAGAACAAACCAAACATTTTTTTTGTGGTTGATTTCCTCCAAGGCATGCTGGGGAAGGGGTGGAAGTATGTTTCTCTGAGCCTGTGCTCCTGCACAGTTTCGACTGTTGATAGCAGCTTAATGGCTTCTTAATAAGACACAGAAATCAGTGATGAAGCTTCACACCTTTCTTTGGGTGGCCTTTGCCAAGCACTCCTCTCATACCCTCAAGTGTGTCCCTGGGTTGTGTGTAAGGAATGGGAGATCAGCCCTGGTCAACCAGAGTTCTGGATTTCACTAGCCTGGGGACTCTACTTGGGATGCCACCTAACATGACTAAATCAATGGTACTACTCAATCCTTTGTCTTCAGAAAAAGCCTGTGGTCCTCTTTTTCACCACACTATTTGCCCTGGAGTAAAGCACTGCCCTTTTGGCACTATGTGAACTCTTGAAGTCAAAGTGGAAGAAAGAAAGCAGAGTTGAGACTTTCAAGAGATCAGCCCCTGGGAATCCTATTCAAACTCCTAGGTCAAGCTTCTAGTCCTTTTGTTGAATCTCATGAACTGAATGTTTCAGGTTTTTGCTGTGCCTACTTTAAGTAGGTTTCCTGTCCCATGTATTCAGGAAGTCTCAACTAGTACACATTTTCAGATTTCTGGTTTTATAGGTGTGGAATCTGAAGGCCAGTGAGATAAAGTGACTAGTCAAAAAGCATAGTAGAAATGGCACTAACATTAGTTGTGCTGGATCTGACCTCAATCATACAGTTACCATGGTAGGTGGCCTTCACCCCGGACACTTGAGAGAAACCAGTAAGGGGTTATGTGCACAATGGAAAGAGAACAAGAGAGAAAGCAAGCCTGGCTCCCTCCTCCCAGGTTTAATGTGTCCAGATTTGCCCTGCCAGCTTACAGGCAGTGGATCGGGACACGTCCCCCTCAGGGAGACACAGGAGAGGTTCTGAGGCACCAAGTGTAACCACAAGACACCAGCTACGGTGCCGTGAGCTGCCCTGGACAGTGCTATGCTGCTCAATCCTGCCAGGCCTTTGGGATCCAGGAGACACAGCCAGGGGGTCCAGTTCATGCCAACGGAATGAAGCTTCTCGTGCACCAGGCACCAGGCACCAGCCCATCAGATTGTACAAGGAGAAAACAGAACAAACTACTCAGCTTGGACTCATAATGATCCTCCTGTTTTCAGCCTCCCCAGCACTGGGATTACAGGCATGCACTGCCCTGCCGGGTCTCAGGGCCAGCTTAGTGCACCTGGGGATGGTGCTGGTACAGCATGCAGTACCAAGAATCGAACCCTGGTCTCTGCACTTGTGCGGGAGGCCATTAACCGGTATCCATTCTATTCCCCTGCTGAGTTAAATTTATGGTCCTTTTTACCCCACCTATTTCCCATAAGTCTCCTGCTATACTCCGGAGGTGGGACTTCCTGTCATAGCCCGGTTGCCTAGTTACCCGCGCCTTTTACCCGCCGATGTCATTTCCCTATGCCTCCACTATATACACTCAGCACCTCCCCTGAATAAAGAAGACTTGATCAGAATCCTGTCTTGTCTTCATTCTTTGCGTCTCCTGTCCTTTGTCCCCTCTTCAATTCTCCGCTCCTCCCCCAGGTGACCTTCGTTGACTGACCCGCTGGTTCGGGACACACTTGCCTAAGCAGGCACTTAGTCCGCTCATCTATTTCACTAGCCCAACAATTGCAGTTTTTAGGTAGGCGCAAGAACAATGGACATGGAATCAGAAAATGTGGGTCTGGCCCTAACCCTCTAATTAATGCAGAAGGGTGGTCCTGTGGCTGTTCAGGATAAACAATAAAATCTCTGAGGAATCAAACAAGTGCTGCCTACCTCTGGGTCTCCACTGGGTAGCGAGAGCCTCCATCCATCACAACCACAGTTCGGAACAGTCCCCAGGCTGCTGGGATGACTGTCTAGGACTTTTTAAAAAGCCAGTTAGTGTTTAACTACAGAGATATTTCACATAAAAACCTGCACTCTTGGTTTTTGTTTTTGTTTTTAAATAAACAAGACTGGAAACAACTCTCAGGAACACATTATCCTTTTGCCTTAGCACAAGGGGCTGAGGTGTCCTCTACCTGTCCACAGTCCACCCCACCCATATGAGTGTCCCTGGGGCCATTTACTGCCCCCCATGTCACTCTTGTTCTGCACCTGTGTGCCTTCCAAGCAGGAAGCCAAAGATTAGCTGAGAGGCCCCAGTCACACTGAGGTATAATCTGTGGACCCTGTGACTTCTGACATTAGGGGTACAGCTATAAATGCAAATCCTTACATGAAGTTCGTGGGTTATAGAGAAGAAATAAGAATTGGGACTCATGAAAGATAACAATACACAATATACTAACTGCTGTTACCCTCCTACAATCTTGTTTTGAAATATTAAACCATTGTTTTTATTGTTTATTTTTCTTTTCTTTAAAATTAAAAAATAGGTGGGAGCGACCCACAGAGAGAGAGTTCAGTGGACGAAGCGTGGTACCGCATGCTGTGCTGGGCCTGCCCTTTTGGTGCACTGAGCCAACCACTGAGACTGGGTGTCTCTTTACCAAATTCATAAATAAAAAATAAAGTAAATCAATAAGTAGGTAAAACTTGTAAAGTTTTCCATTAAAAATATTCTTTTATGAACTTAAAAAAAAAAAAAGAATCAGGACTCTTGGTTTTTTTGGTTGAGATAAAAACCAAGGCTGTCTACCCAGATTAGGTTAAAATAGAAGACCCACAGAAGCCAATGAGTAGCTTCAGGGACCCGTGGAGGACAGAGGAAACCAATTAAGAGGCCAGAAGCACAGTCACTGGGTGGCCTGGCTGACCTTGTGACCTTGACAGGGCAAGGTCAGGGCCAGGGCCAAAGCTGAGCCTCCTGGTGGTGGGAATAGGAGTACAGATGCCCATGTTGGCTGATGGGAGTCCAGGAAGCAGGTAGACCTTCACGAAGTCTGGCGAGTTCCCATGTGGAACCCACAAAAAAACAGCTTTAGTCTTAAAATACTTCTGGGGAAGTTCCCTTTTCTCTAGATTTATGCTTTGACCAAAAACATACAATTCTCAGTAAATCTGGTGAAAGCTCTACCCAACCCACACACACATAAACACACAGTTAATTTTGGATAATCCAGCCAAGGTGGTTTATGCCACAGCTCATTCCACCCAAAGCCTGTGTTCTCAAAAGCAGCTAATGTGTACATCTCAAAAGACAGAATGCCTCCTACACCACAGTTATATCCACATGTCAGTTTGTTGTTGCTTTGAGACAGGGCCTTACTATGTAGTTCAGGCTGGCTATGAACTTAGTGTGTAGCCCAGGCTGGTTTCACACTCACAGCCATCCTCCTGCCTCAGCCTCCTGAGTGCCAGGCTTACAGATTTGCAACACCATGATCAGCTCGCCTGTCAATTTTTAGAGCATGATTTGAAGCACTGGGCTGATGTGTTTCATTGAGATGCACCAAAAATGAAGATCAAATTTGGGCACACTCCATTATTCATTTTACAAAAGTTGGTTTACAAAGTGTAGCATTTACAACCTCTTGCGCTATACTTCCTGCAGTCAGAAACAATGAATGAACCTTGGCCTCTTCCTGGAGAGAGCTACCGCCCATGTGGGTCCCAGGTGTGTCCTCAGGGGAGCACAGCAGCAGAGGAAGAGATGCTGCATGAATGATACCTGCAGTGTCCCCCAGCCAGACAACCAGGCCTATCCAAAAGCACTTTTTGTAAGACTTTCCTACCTGGGAGCATCAGAGTTTTGTTTTTATATTTGGGGTTTTTTTTAATGCTTTTGTTTTTGTAGTTTTGTTTTGTTTTGTTTTACCTTTAAAGTCAGGAATCTCATCCTGCTCTTGAAAACATCGCCTGAGTCTGGCAGCATCTGTACCACTAAATTGAATTTTAAACAGGAAATTCAAGTTACCTGGTTCCTCCCAAATGAAAGAATGCTTAAGGTTTTCTGGGCTTTTTTTTCCTAAGCTACCGGGGCCTGAATATATTTTCTCATTCAGTCTGTACAACAACCATGTGAGCGTGCTGGAATCATCTTCATTGTATGTGGAGGAAGCCGTGGCTCCACAGCGCTCGAGCCCTCCAACCACCCCCACCACAGACCTTTTTTTTTTCTTGGTGCCAAGGATCAAACTTAGGATCTTGCACAGGCAGATGCTTATGCCACTGAGTCTTCTCCCCAGCCCCTCCCTGAGCTAATTCTGAAGGTCCTGCGATCTATTTGTCTACAAGGCAATCTTTTTTCTTTTTTTTTTTTTTTTAAGTTCTAGTGTTCAAATCCAGAACCTTGCTCACACTTTGTAAGTCTTCTACCACTCAGCTACCACTGAGTTACTGATGACAATCTTGAGAATAGAAGCTGGTCTTTGGAGTCCAATCTGCACAGATGGGGTATCTGGCATCATCCTGTCCCTCTACCACAGAGAGGTTACCAGGTGTTGGTACCAGTCTTTTAGAGCTAGTCTTGGTAGCAACTATACACACAGAGGTGTCAAGCTCAAAGCCAAACTTCATCTTTTCTTTTCCTCTTTCAGCCACTTGCTGAAGAAAAGAAGAACTTGAAGATGCCGTCACGGATCTTGTCACTTGCAGCACTGTGATGCTCAGCAAGCGTGAGTGTTTTGGGGAAGGAAGTAACAGTGACATCATAGAAACACAGAACTGAAAAGGCCGTGAGACAGTCCCCTCACCCAGGTACCTTGAAAGGACACTGCTCTTGCTGGAGTTCACTTTTGCTGCAAGATCCAAATTTGGGTTCTCAGCTCTTAGGAGGCTGTAAACAGGCGGATCACTATGAGTCTAATCTAGTAGTGAGACCCTGAACATCCTGTAGACCCTTCCCTAAAATACAAAACCAAACAAACAAATTTGGGTTCTCAGCCTCCTCTGGCAATTGCTTGCCTTGTACAATTTTCCAAGCAATGAAGATTTTCTTTCAATGCAAATTCTCATTTGAGTTCAGTCTACTATTAATTTTTCAGTGGAGATTGTGTTGCAAGCAACTGTCAGTCTTTCATTTCAATAAAACACTCTCACCTCTACCGACACTCCTCACTCAGTTGCTACACT
This sequence comes from Octodon degus, assembly GCF_000260255.1. NCBI lineage: Eukaryota > Metazoa > Chordata > Mammalia > Rodentia > Octodontidae > Octodon > Octodon degus. The sequence continues at coordinate 4,682,937 of NW_004524599.1, forward strand.
ATGGTGGAGCTTCTTATCTATACTGTGTGCAATTTTTCCAAATAAGTGACATGGGGGAGACTGAATGGTTGTTTCCTCTTCTTCACACTCTCTCTGTTACAGCATTGTGAATCTGTGGCTCTTGCCATGTCACTTCGCAGTAGCTCTCACTAGAATGAGCGCATGTTTTTCTTCACCCCATTGCTGCTTGGCTCAGCCCTATGGCTTGCTTTGGAAGACAGATGTGAAAGTAATACAACCAAGGTTCTAAATGTGCTCCCATGATTTTACTTGACCTCTTGTATTTCTGCCATTACCATAACAAGACTGTGCCCAGGTGGTGCCAATTCCAGAATAAAATATAGGAAGCAGACCCAAAGTAGACTTGCAGCTTGGAGCCGTGCCCAGCAGAGCTCAGCCAAGATCCACTGAACTCCAGCCAGCGCTCAGGCCTATGAATAAGAAAAATAATGTTTGTGATGTAAGCCGTTGAGATTTGAAGGGCTCTTTGTTATACAACATTATTGTAATATTAAGTGACTAATAAAATCACCAAAATAAGACATAATCTAAGTGACAGCCAGGGTGCTTTCTGATTCTACACTCTAGGAATCTTGTTTCAGGTACACACCTATAACCCCAACTCTTGGGAGTGTGAAGCAGGAGGACTGCTGTGAGTTCAAGGTTATCCTGAGCTACACAGTGAGTTCAAATCCAGCCTGAATGAAGACAACAATATGCAACGTATTAACGCATTGCCTATCGTTGTCATCCTAACTGTCCTACTAATCGGTTTTGAAACTGTCTCACTGCTATTTGTTTCTCAATAAAATTAATTTAAAAAATCCAGCCTGAACTACATAATGAGACCTTGTGTCAAAAAGCAAACAAAAAAGAAATATGTTTCATTAAAACATACCTGGTATTTCAGCCCCCCTATAATTTGACCACACCCATTGTGTGTGTGTGTGTGTGCGTGTGTGTCCTGTATTTTGACACCTATTCATATACAATATAATGTTTACTAGAGCTCAGCCTGATATATTATTTCTTTCTTATTTGAAACCTTACTAACAAGATTATAAAGTTACTGAGAATATGGGCTATATGAGTAGTGTGGGCAACACTCTAATTACAAATATTCTGTACCACTATCTCCCTTCTTTGTCAAAAAAAAAAAAAGACTTCCAACTTTTAGCTGGAAACACATTTTCATTTTATTCATGAGGTTTAGCAGAAAGCAACCCTGTAGACAAGAGAGGCATCCAAATATTTATGAAATATCCACTGGAAAGGTAAATATCTTTGAGGCTTAGCCTGTCAGGTAAATATTTCTTATCTATTAATATTCAATTTTGTATGCTGCATGTCATTTTGATAAGTATAACATTTAGTTATCAATTCTAAAAGATATTAAATATAAAATTTCCTTCTTACATCCAAAGCATAGCAATGGAAATAGATAGGGACTAAAAAATTTACCTGTTGAAAAGATCTATCAGTAAACCTTTGTATAAAGCAAATGTTCACTCACAGGTTAACAGCCTAATATGTTCCATTTTTATTAATAAAACACAACTTTGTGTGTGCTAGCCATTCAGCCTTGATTTTTACATTCTATATTTAAGACCAGAGGAAATTCTTCAGAACCACATTTTTTCCCCTCATGGCTTAGTTTCAAGTGTAAGACAGTTCCTCTTTTTATTTATACTAGCAGTAAGATTTGCTTTATACTAAAGCATTCAATGAACTGGTGTTTTGTAAAAGGATATATTTATTTTTTAAATACGGGAACTTTCCAAATGACTGGTCATGTCACACACTGAGTGCAGCGGTCTAGAATTTTTTTAAAGAACAATAGAGTGAAGCAGCCTTTGTCTCCAATTATGGGCACACTCATCAAAACACCTGCACCCAAATAAGCCCCACTCCTTGATCTCAGTCACATGATCCTTCTGTTCCAAGGAAATGCCAGGGTTCAAACTGTGCTGAAATTTTTCATATGGCCTTCAGAGCCTGCTGTGTATTTTTAAAATATTGTTGAAAGTAGAAAATCATTGTCCTTGGTTGGGTATGATAGCGCATGACTGTAATCTCAGCACTCAGGATGCTGAGGCAAGAGGATAACTATGAGTTTGAGGCCAGCCTGGGCTACATCTTGAGACTCTGTCTCAAAAAAAAAAAATCACTGTCTTTTGAAAATAAATTTTAATTTTGGTAACAAAAAAATCATTTGCAAGCAAGTTCTGTGGAAAAGAGGAAAGACCAAAAAATTTAATTTCTCATGTAATCTCACAACTCAGAAATAACCACCATTAATACCCTGGTATATATTCTTCAGGCAAGTTTCCTATGCACTATATATATTTTAATACAAATGCTACAGTCCTATATATACAATTTTGCATCCCCTCTGTCTTGGGAAAGAGTCTCTATGCAGTTCAGGTGGCCTTAAACTCACTATGTAGTGTAGGTTAGCCTCAAATTCACAACAACCCTCCTACATCAGCCCCAAGCACTGGGGTTACAGGTGTGCACCACAGTGCCCAGCTTGGATCTCTTTTCTTTATCATTAATTAACGGTCCTATTATTTCCTTTTTATGGGCTTCAAAGAAGCTATGAATCAGGCAGTCATCTAACAAAAACTACCCTAACTTACAACTTCTTTCAAAATGTATAGTGGCTATGAAAAAAGATGAATAGCTATACAAAAAGAACCCCTGTCTTATTTCCTACTTATTGCTCTTGCAATAATACTATTTTGTTGTGTCACCACTAACGCATGACAAGTGAGAGAAACCAAGAGTGTGAGAAGAGTGTTATGTGGTTTGGACAGAAAATGAAGAGAGTGGAATGTCTCACCAAGTCAGTCATTTATGCAAACTGTGGAGTGGGGGAGGTGAATATATCTTGCATTACATACAGGTCCTGTCTATTTGGTAAGGTTTAGAAATGGAGGAAAAGCTCTTAAAATGGAAGTCTCACCATGTAAGTCAGGACCAGACAATAGTCAATGGCTGTTCATTTGCCAGCTCTTCCCAACAAGTGAGAAGGACAGCACCAAGTTTTGTGTTTCAGCACGATCTCTTGGTGCACAAAGACTAAAGTTCTACATGCTCCAAGCCAAGGCGATCAATGAGATCAGGGGAACCTCGCCACCATCTTGGATTACTGTAGTTTCCATCTGAAGTATCCCCAAAGCCCACATTCTAAAGTGTTTGTCCCCATCTTGTGTCGTTATTGCGAGTTGAGGGAACCTTTAGGAGGTGGGATCTAGTGGAAGGAAGTGATGTCATAAGGGTGTAGCTTAGAAGGGGATACTGGGACACATCCCCTTCCTGCTTTCCCCTTACTTCTAAGCTAGCATGAGTTGAAACAGGCCTCTTCTGCCTTGCACTTTGCCTTCGTGTACTGTCCCATTACAGAACCAAAGCAAGTTACATTTTTCCCAGTCTGAAATGAAGATTCACTACACAAATATATGGAATGCCTGTGCAAACAGTACTCATACAATAAATTCCAACTCTTACCAAGATGACTACTAATTACTTATATTTCTGTCTTCTGGAGTGAAACTGAGGTACTCACCTCAGGGGCACTGAAAATAAGGGCAGCACATCTCTTGCATATTACAAGCTGGGGGCTTGATTTTTTCCCCCTAAAACTAATTGAGAGAACCTTGTTCCCCAATATTCAATATGCTTCTGTCAATATTTATCCTTCTAGCCCATGCCCTAGGTCACAGATATTTCTTCATCACCCTTGACTTTGGACTTGGCCACATTATTTGCCACCACTGGCGGTGTGGTGCAAGGCAACCTGGCACAGCATGAGAGACTTGCAGAAGCATTGTGTGCTGCCACTTCTTCCTCTCCTCATCCTGAGAAGGTGATGCCCTGGCTTCCCAGAGCATCTACAACTTGGATCTCAGAATGAAAGACATATGAAGTAGATGAATCTGATCCAAAGTACAGAAATGAGCCTGGTCAAGTCCAGTAGAGTTAAAGTTCAGATGCAACATGACTGAGCCACTGTTGATCTGTGGTCCCATGAAAGCAAAATTAATCTTTGTTGCGATAAGCTGTTCAAATTTAGGAGTGCTTGATAGTGCTGCAAAATCTGCCTGAAACACTATTAACTAAGATTGCCTTTAGCATAGCAAAGTAAAAAAATAAATAAATAAAATAAAGGATTGGTAAGAGTAGAATAAGAGACAAATTTAAGAAAGGGAAAACTACTCTTTCAGAAACTGTTTTTTGCCCATAGAAGACCAAGATGACATCATAACATAGTAAATAATACCAGGAGTGGGGGAGGAAATAGAATGCTTTCTAGAGATGTGCCTGAGCCTTGGGGCTTTGAAGAGGGTAGATTTAGGGAAACATGATTTCTTCTAAAGATTCTCTCCTCTTTTAATTTCCAGCATCATGTGATACTATCTCTGTGTTAAGGAGTTTAATTCCCTTTTTGAGTGTTAAGCTTGGTAAATAAACTTTTATGATTTGCAATGAATTCACATTGCTAAATCACATATTTCTATTTAAAATGCAGCAGGATTTACATTTGATATTGATTGGAGCTTGCAGTTTGAATTGTTCTTGTGTAGGTATTTGTCAAAGAACAGATGTTTTATCCATGTGTCATTTGAGATGGGTTAAGTATGCCCACGAGGGTATGGTTGATATAAGGGTCTTTCCCTGAGCAGAAGGGTTAGTTATAAATTGCTCTGTGGTTTTTCCTAACCCTGTAATGGCTGAAGTAAAACTTAGCAGCTGAGCAGTTAGCCCATTTATTTAATTTGGTTTTGATTTTCCATTAAGCTCTTGTGATTTATTTAAATAGGTTCTGAAATACCAAATTGAAATGTGACGTGTTTGGCATAAAAGGGGATTAAGAACCAAAATATGAATTGAATAAAATCCATTTCACAAATCTCCAGATCTGTCCAATAAATCACTTGGGAAACCTGCACAAAATTGCTCTTTAAGTGGCTGTGAGCATCGATATGACATCTGTGTTCCATAAAACATGGGCTTCAAGTAAGAGTTCTTTCTTGGGGTTGTGCTTCAAAGCTGTCAGTCACCATTAAGCACTGTCCTGCCACACAAGGCCCACCACTGTAAGGAGCCTCTCATCTCCCCTTTATGAGGGGCAGATTGTTCATTCAGACATTCATAATCTTAAATTGAAATTGTATTGAAGTGCAAACTTAACCATTCTTTCAAGGACCTAATTCCAAGGCAGGTATGTAATGGAGAAGAGGTGATCAGAATTATTCTAGGCCAGGTAAAGGGCAACCACCCTCTGTCAGCACCTACTAGACTTTTCTTGATATAAAACCCTTTTCTAAGAACATTTACTAAACAAGCATAACTGGAATTTTAACATCAGTCTTGCATTTTTTTTTTCACAAATTTGTACATTTCCGTGGGCCTCAGACCTCTCACTGTAAAGTGGGGATTTGGATCTCCTTATTCTTAAGTTGCCTTTAGCTCTAAATTTTATCATTGTTTCTGCTTCCTTTGTTCCACCATTGCTAATACAATAGCCACTAGCTAAGGCAGAATTAATAGGATTAGCTGCTTACTTCAGGGAAGGAAAAACGTCTGAAACCAGGAGGACCGGAATCCAAGTTCAACTGGTCAATTGTCCTGAAGACAGCCATGCTCAAGATGGAAAAATCAGAGCCTACCACTGCAGGACCACCTATGAGATGGTGGATAGTCTAAAGCCTCCATATGCAATAAAATTTGTGAGTTAAAATTGCCCCAGGGGATATACCTCAGCAGGCATAAGCACCTCTTTGGCAAGTGTAAGGTCCCAAGTTCAATCCCCAGTACCAAATTAATTAATTTAAAAAGTAGAGCCAGCACCCAAGCCCAGCATGTATGTGAGACCTCCTGCCCACTTTCTGGATCCACTTCTACCCATCCACCAGAACCTCCTTCAACAGACAGGTCTGGTGCTGCACCCTGAGGCAGAACTCCCTGCAGAGAAGCTAGGGGTGAGACCCACCCAGCTAAGCCACGAGCTGAACATCTTGCCAGAGGGGCACAGCAGATTCACTTCCATGGGCTGCAGCAGGAAGAAGTAGAGCACAGACCCATGCCAGGGCCACCTAGATGAGTTTGAACTTGGTAGATCTGGACCCAGTAACCCGAAACACTTTGGTAGGCCAAGATCTATGACAGCATCCTGTCTCTTTCCCTTTTGATCAAGATGAGGCAATAGGTAACTGGGGTGAACTAGTCTGCCTGGAAAATCCTATGTACATCAAAAGGAGATGATCAGACAGAACTTATGGGAAATAATTTAAATACAAATTCCCAATTTAATTTCTGCTTACCTATACAGTCATGTTTGCTCTTATACTCTGAAATACCAATCAGTTGTAAAAGTTTGTCAACTGCTAACTCTTACTACCCATTATTAGTGTTGGTAATTGTAGTCCTGCAAATACAAAACTATAATTGCCTTAAACTCATAATCTCTCTTGGGTAAGAATATGGGTAGGTGCTAAGGTAATAACTGCACCAAAGCTCTACACCAAAGATCAGAGGACAGTGCCATAAAAATGACAAGGAGAAGGAACAAAGTGCAATCTCAGCCCACCCAGAACAAATGCAGGAAAAACTAGCATACAAGAAACTGGGAATCACACACCTGGAATCTCTGAATTAATACCTTCTGAAGTAAAAAAAAATTGTGGAAACATATAGAGGAAATCAGATCAGAAATAACCTCTGACATAAAAAAAAGAAATTATAACTATAATGAAAGAAGTACTAAGTGCTTCTAAAGAAAACACTGATTAAAAACTAGAGAACAGAAAAATGAGGGAATCTTTGAATGAGCAATATAGGAAAGAAATAGAATGCAAGAAGCAGATTCAAAGAGATATACAGGAATTAAAACCTTAATCACAAGCTGGAAAAACCACTTGAATGAAAGTGAAGGTGGACTCTCAGACCTTGAAGACAGCATTGCAGCTACTGAAAAGGTAAGAAAAAATCTCTTAAAAACAACTAGGGGCAACACCTCTCCCACCTCGCCGGCCGAGTAGGAATTTCTGCCAGATTCTGGGAACCCCCAGACCCAGTCTTAGCCCAGGTCCGGTGAGTGTCTGGCACAGCTTGTTGCTACCCTGTGCCGGTGGGACCAGTCCCAGCCCAGGTGCAGCATGGGCCAGACCCTCTCCCACCCCTTTGGACGCCCCCCAACACTCTGCAGCACCACCTCCACCCCGCCCGCAGAGTACAAATTTCTGCCATGTTTCCAGGAACCCCCAGACCCAATCCTAGCCCAGATCCAGTGAGTGTGAGGGAGAGCTGCCTCTCCCCCCTACTCCACCTTGCTCCCTCCAGGCACAGCTCAGGCCTGGCATACATGCCTGGGGTATAACCCTGCAGCTGCAATCCCTGCAGAGAGTGTAGAGGATAGAACCACCCAGCTAGTCCAGGAGCAGAACATCTTGCCACTGGGGCACAACAGGTTCACCCTCAAGGGCAGCAGCGGGAAGGAGCTGAGCACAGCAGCCAGACCCACGCCAGGCACAGCTGG
>NW_004524599.1:4697221-4704066 GCF_000260255.1 Octodon degus
TAGAATGATTTGTTCTAATGGTGTTTGTAAATAGGATCTCAAGTCCGCATCTTGTACAGCAATTAACCACTAAGAAGAATATATGCAGTGTGTTAATTATTGAAACTGTCCTAGCGATTTGATTTGAAACTGTCTCATTGCTATTTGTTTATCAATAAAATTATGGGAAAAAAACAACTAGGATGCAGGTAAAATAATTCAACATCTGCAAGATGATGCAAAGATGAACAACATAAGACTAATAGGCATCAGTGAGAAATAAGGAGTCAATACAAATGACATAAAAAGAATATGGGCAGAAGTAATAGCAGAAAACTTCCCAAATATAGGGGAAAAATCTGACATTCGGGTAACCGAAGCATATAGAACTCCAAGTAACATTAACCCAATTAAAACCACATGCAGACATATAATAATCAAGATCCCAGAAATTCAGTACAAGAACAATATACTAAAAGTCATTAGAGAAAAGAAACTGATCACATTTAAAGGAAAACCCATCAGAATAGTGGCAGATTTCTCTTCACAGACCATCAAGTCAAGATGAGCATGGAACAAAGTGCTGCAAGTCTTGCAAGAAAACAAAATCCAACCAAGACTGATATACCCTGCAAAACTCTCTTTCAAGTTCAGTGGAGAAGTGAAATACTTCCATGACAAAGAACAAGAATTTCATGATGACAAAGCCAACACTACGCACGCTACTAAAATATATTATAGAGAGGGACCAAAATGACCAGAAATCCCCAAATGAGAATGGAAAGAAAGCACCAAATAGGCAAACCAATTAAACACAGGAGAAAAAGAGGTATACAACAACAGGTAAATAACATGTCAGTCATAAGGCAATACATCTCAATTATAACCATCAATGTAAATGGACTCAGTTTATCAATTTAAAAAAATAGACTGGCAGAGTGAATTAGGAAGCAAAATCCAACAACATGCTGTATACAAGAAATACACATAACTCATAAAGAAATTCATAGGCTGAAAATCAAAGGATGGAGAACAATACTACACACCCCAACACCTCAGAAAAAATCAAGGGTAGCAATTCTTTTCACAGACAGTCTGAAATTCAAACCAAGAATGATCAAACATAATAAAGAAGGCCACTGCATACTGGTTAGAAGAAAAATACAAGAGGAAGAAGTAACAGTCATAAATGCATATGCACCAAATGCAGAAACACCCAACTATATAAGACAAATCTTAATGGACATTAAAAATTTAATATTCAATGCCACAGTCTTAACAGGAGACCTTAACACCCCATTATCCCAAAAAGATAGGTCAAGCAGACAAAAAATTAGCAAAGAAGTAGCAGAACTGAACCAGACCTTTGAACAAATGGATTTAATAGACATATGTATATATTGTTCCACCCAACCACATCTGACTACACATTTTCTAAACTGTACATGGTACATTTTCTAAAATAGACCACATACTGGTCCATAGGTCATGCTTAAGTATATGCAAAAAGACAGAAATTATCCCATACATATTATCTGACCACAGTGCAATAAAACCAGAAATAAATGACAAAATAAATCACAAAAACCCTATAAATACATGAAAATGAAACAAAACCTTTTTCAACAATCAATTGGTTGCAGATGAAATTAAACAAGAAATTAAACAATATCTAAAATTCAATGAAAATTCAAGTACAGCTTATTGGAATTTATGGGATGCAATGAAAGCAGGTTTTTTGGGGGGAAATTTATAGTTTTCAACTCACACATTAGAAAAACAGAACAAGAACAAATAAATACTCTAATCTGCACCTCAGACGTCTAGAAAAAGAAAAGCAAACCAAACCTAAAGGTCAAAGAAGGGAGGATATTATAAAAATTAGAGCACAAATTAATGCAATACAGATGAAGAAAACAATACAAAAAATTTAACAAATCAAAAAGCTGGTTCTTTGAAAGATTAAATAAAATTGATAAGTCCTTAGCTAACCTCATCAAAAAGAGGAAAGGAAAAAACTCAAGTACAAGCAATAAGGAATAAAAAGGATGAAATTACCACAGACCCTGAGGAAATTCAGAGATCAACATTAGCTACTTTAAAAATCTTTACTCTCACACAATCAAAGTTACAGAAGAAATGGACAGATTCCTAGAAATGTACAAATGACCAAAATTGAATCAAGAGGATATAAGAACACTCAATGACCCAATTAACAAGCAATGAAATTCAAAATATAACAAAAAACTTACCAACAAAGAAAAGCCAAGGTCTTAATGGATTCACACCTGAATTCTACAAGAAATTTACAAAAGGTATAATCCCAATACTCCTCAATCTCTTCAATGAAATTGAGAAGGAAACAATTCTCCCCAAAATCACTCTTGGAGGCAAGTATTATACAAATATCAAAACCAGAAAAAGATGCAACTAAAAAAGAGAACTACAGGCCAATCTCCCTCATGAATATAGATGCAAAAATCCTCAATAAAATCCTAGCAAATAGAATACAGCAAATCATCAAGAAGATTATACATCATAACCAGTTAAGATTCATCCCAGGGATGCAAGGCTGGTTCACCAAAAGCAAATCTATAAATGTAATACACTGTATCAATAGAGCCAAAACCAAAAACCACATGATCATCTCAATTGATCCAGAATAGGCCTTTGACAAATTCCAACACTCATTCATGATCAAAGCCCTGCAGAAAAGTAAAATAGATTGCTTCTACCTCAATCTCATGAAAGCCATCTATGACAATCCAACTGCAAATATAATTTAAATGGGGAAAAACTGATACCTTTTACTATCAGATCACATACAAGACAAGGATAACCACTCTCACCATTCCCATTCAATATATCTCTGGAGTCATTAGCTAGAGCCATTAGACAAGAGAGAGAAATAAAAGGAATAATAGGTAAAGAAAAGTTAAACTATTATTATTTGCAGAGACATGATACTCTATTTAGAAACTTAGAAGACCCACAAGCCTCCACCAATAAGCTCCTAGAATTAATCAACAAATTCAGTAGTGTAGCAGTTTACAAAGTCAATACCCAAAAGTCAATAGCATTCCTCCACACAGATAACAAACATATTGAGAGAGAAATTAGAGAAGCAATACCCATTACAATAGCACCACGAAGAATGAAATACTTAGGCATTAATCTAACTATAGAAGTCAAAGATCTCTTCAAGGAAAATTACAGTACTCTGAAAAAAGGGATCATAGAGGATTTCAGAAAATGGAAAGATACTCCATGCTCCTGGATAGGAAGAACCAACATTGTGAAGATGGCCATACTCCCAAAATTGCTACACAGATTTAATGCAATCCCTATCAAAATACCACCAACATACCTCACAGACCTAGAGAAATCGTTCCTAAAATTTATTTGGAACCAGAAAAGACCTAGAAAAGCAAATGCAATCCTGGGCAACAAAGGCAAAGTGGAGGCATTACAATCGCTGACTTGAAATTATACTACAAAGCTACTGAGATAAAATCAGCATGGTATTGGCAAAAAAAAAATAGACATGAGGATCAATGGAATAGATTAGAAGATGCAGATACAACTACAAACACACTCATCCATCTTGACAAATGGGCCAAACTTTTTCACTGGAAGAAAGATACCCTCGTTAACAAATGGTGCTAGAAAAACTGGCTCTCTACATGCCAAAAACCAGGTCTGCCACAATGCATTAAACTAAAGTCAAAATGGATTAAAGATCTGAACATTAAAACAGAAACACCAAATCTCCTGGAAGAGAAAGTCGGAGAAAATCTTGAAGACAGAGGGGTAGGCAAATAGTTCATGAACAAAAATCAAACTGCATGGGAAATATTTGAAAGAATTAACAACTGGGACTTCCTCTTATTGAGAAGTTTGTGTGCATCCAAAGAAATCACCAACAGAGTGAAAACACAACCCACAAATTTGTAAAAAACCTTAACTAATAAGCACTCAGATAAAGGTCTTCTATTTAGAATTGATAAAGAACTAAAAAACATTAGGTCCCCAGAATTTAAAGACCCAATTCAAAAATGTGAATCTGAGATGAACACACACTTCTCAGAGGAAGAAATACAAGAGGCAAATAAACACATGAAAAAATGCTCCACATCACTAGCCATTTAGGAAATGCAAATTAAGCCAACACTGAGATACCACGTCACCTCAGAAAGAATGGCTATCATGAAGAAATCAACCAACAACAAATGTTGGAGAGACTGCAGGGAAAAAGAAACTGTTCTGCACTGCTGGTGGGAACGTAGACTGGTGCAACCATTATGGAAATCAATGTGGAGACTCCTTCAAAAAACTAGGACTGAAAATCCCATTCAATCCAGCTATCTCCCTATTGGGAATTTTCCCAAAAGAACTGAAAACATCATTTCACAGTGATATATGTGCACCTATGTTTGTAGCCGCACAATTTGTGACAGCCAAATCTTGGAAACAAGCAAAATACTTCTCACCTGAGGAATGGATGAAAAAGTTGTGGTATTTTTATACAATAGAGTATTACTCAACTATAAAGAAAAATAAACTCAAAGCTTTCATAGGTAAGTGGATGCAACTTGAAGCTGTACTCATAAGTGAAATAAACCAGACCCACATGTGTAAATATCATATTGTCTCCTTCATGTAAGAACTCAAAAGAAGAAATAAAACTTGAAAGATATAACACAGTTAAATGGAAAGAGAGGACTTAAGGATTAAACAATGAAGAGAGAGAAAGGGGAAAGTTAGGAAATATGGTAAGGTCAAAACCACACATTTATATACACAAGATGGTTAAGGCAATGATCCTTAGAATTTCCATCAGGTTTTTGAAAGTAGCAATTAATGGGTAGAAGTCTCACCCTGACTAACTCTGTATACTGATATCTGTGAACTAAGCAACTTCATTGCAGACAGCAATATTTAATAGTAAAACCATGATTAAAATACCTGTCATTTTGGTCTTCTAAATGTGTACTGCTTCTAATGTCATATTAATTATTGCTATACCTATCTATTTAAAGTAAATATTTGTAAAAAAAAAAAAAGGTAATAAAAGTAAATGAGAAACAAGAAAAATAAAATATCATAGGATTGTCCTGCTACAATGTTGTACATGGTTTGATTTCTAAATTTCTGTGTAAAAATGTGTAATTGTTTTTTAACATTCTATAGGGATTTAAATTTTAGAATATCCATGGTTGCTGGAAAATAGCAGTTCCATTTTATGTCTAAGGAATGTAACATTCAGACAGTGATGTTAAGCTTAACTGCCTCTGTTAAAGGATAATAATATCATTAAGCTTCTCTTCTGGATGTTTAACAACTAAAGTTTGTGGACCAAAAATTAGACAGACAGATGAGCTAAAAAGATAGCCAGTATTTTGGCTCTAGTACTTCAAGGTCAGTGAGGACTCAGAACATAAGAGAACTTCTCCTGTGACATCATGTAACTAAGTGATGTCCCAAATTTTCTGATCAAAGAGATTATAGGGCCACAGAGGAAAGTGACTGACGATGTATAGAGTGCCTAAGGAGAATCACCTAGAGAGAAAAAAGTCTCTCAGGCTTTCCCACAGAGCAAATCACTCAAGCAATGGCTGTGACTCATCCAGATGGCTGACACTGACAAAAGATCTACAAGATGCTGTACATGGTTTCAGAGTAAACCCTGAGGGGATTTGACTGACCTTGTCAGATACAAAAGTTACATTTTTAGTTATATAGGTCTTGCTTTAACTTGGTCTTAAACATCCAGCAGAAAAGTATAACTACAAGGTATAAAAAGTAATCCCGTATTAATATGCTGAGCTGTAAAAGGTTCAAGTCAACACCTTCTGACAATTACCAGTTCTGCTGATAACCCACTACTATTATGGACTATTGGACTATATTGGATTATTTTACTAAATCCAAGTACCTACCATCTGTGGACTGACATTAAGTATGAAAAGATCCTTTAAAGATTTCTCCAAATACAGCTTCTCTAACTGCAATGGAACACCCATCTCTAACAAAACAAAACAAAAAAGGGGGATATAAGTAAAGGACCATTTTCTTGTGAAAAAGAAGAAAAAAAAATATATGTATACAAGATAGTTAGGATAGATATACAACTATTTTCTCTTAGTTCATTGAGAAGAAAGGTTTGTACTAATATTATTTAGGCAACACATCATGTCTGCATCTTATCCTCTGAATAACTACTGTGAAGACAACAATATGCAGCATATTAATTACTATAACTGTCCTACTAACCTGCTTTGGAATTCTTTTTTTCTCATTAAAATGAATTTTTAAAAAAGAAATTAAAAAATAAAAATAAAAAATGGCCCAAGAGCGCTCTCTGAGGAAGGGACTGTACTGGAGACCAATCCTCAGGATCTCCAAACGTTGCCAGGGAGACCATCCTCCCTCTTAGCCTTAGGGCAGATCACACTGCTGCTGGCTGAAAGCGTGTGGCTGGCATATAGCATGAAAAATACACATTTCTACACACTAAAAATGCACTCAAAGAAGCAATGTGCCTTCCTCCTGAGGGCCTACAAATCTGAAGCTCTGTCCTCCCATTCAAGCCTTCTGGGGGCTTTGTGTTCAAATATCTGCATCCTGTCTTGCTTAACAAAAGGAATACATGCTGAGCAATGCATCGCTGGGTGGCACTGTACTTGTGTGAGCACTCTGAAATATACATACACAAGCCTAGATGCCTAGTTAGTCACTTAGCATGGCCTCTAAGTGCCATCAAGAATTGCAGACATACAATTAAGACTCAGGACATATGAGAACTTGTACTGTAATGTCATGTACCTCGGTAGTGTCCCAAATTTTCTGATCAAGAAGATTATGGG
>NW_004524599.1:4704691-4709402 GCF_000260255.1 Octodon degus
AAAAATAAAAAAATAAAATTAATGGCAAAAAAAAATTTTATAGTTAAGGGCTGGCCAGATAGCTCAGCAGATTAAAGCACCTGCTTAGGCAGATGCAGGGACCAGAGTTCAATCCCCAGCCTGCTGTGCCAGCCCCACCCCTGGGATGCACTGAGAGGCCGTGGAGACTAGGCGTAGTGGTGCATGCCTGTAATTCCAGTGCTTCAGAGGCTGGACCCAGGAGAATCACATGTCCTATCTGTGTAGTGTGACCCTGTAGACCCTGTACTACATACATACATACATACATACATACATTTTATGTTTCAAACCCCTTAAGTACAACTTCAGTAAATTCTTTAAGGATCTGTAAAATAATAACATTCTAGGGCTGGGGAGATAGCTTGGCAATCTAAGCATCTACCTGGCAGGCACAAGGAACTGGGTTTGATCCCCCATACCATGTGCCTTGCCTACCCCAGAACCACTGAAACCAGGCATAGTGGCACATGCTGTAATCCCAGCTCAGGGGAGGCTGAGACAGGAGGATCGCTGGGAGTTCAAACTGCATGGTGAAACCTTCTACTGAATAAATAAATGACTAAACAAATAAATATTTTTAAATTGAAAAAAAAAGAATTGCAGACATATATATGAGTTGTCTGAGGCTGTGGTGGAGGAACTCAGCACAGTGTTTTATGCTGAATGTACTTCACTAAGTAGGAGGAGGACATCTAAATAACAATAAAAATATGATGTAGTAAATATATAATTCAGAAACAGTGCCTATTATCAATGTCAAATGTAGTGGACCATCCAAAATTGCTTGTGGAACTGGTAGGTACACGGGCTTATTTTTAACAATATTGCTACTCAAAGATGAGTGCTGCATTGTGCTGCGAGACTTGGAGGACCACAGGTCGTGACAGCTACAGCATCACTAGGTGACAGCACATAAGTAGGTGATGTCACTCATGGTGGCTCCCTCCTTAGCACTGAAGCTTCTCCATGGTCCTCAGCCACACATAGCAGCCACTTCTCTTCACTTCTCGCCTGCCCAGTTCAGAGGTCTCTGAGTACTGTCTATGTGTCAGGAATGGTGCCCGACACTAGTGTCACATTGTGAGAAGATCTAGGCCTCAAAGTCGTGTCCTTGAGGGCCTGGAAGGCCAGTAGGGAGAGGACCCAATGCTGAGCATGGTAAGAGCCACTGTAGGACTGAGCAAAAGAGCATGCTGGAGGCACCAGTCCAAGCTCAGCCAGAGCCAAGGAGGCTCATGGGCTAAGTGGAGCTCCCTGAGACACAGAAGGAGAGTTAGTGTTGGGAGACAGCAGCCTCACAAAGGGCCCAGAAGGTGCAAAGATGCATAACTAGGGGGTAGAGATGCATAACTAGAACTGGAAGTAGCTTATGATGGCATACATGGGCAAAATGTGAAAGGAGAGAGAGACAGCAGGTCAGCGAAGGAAGGAGGAGGCTCATTTTGGAAGAGGTTCAAGCTAAAGGTAATGAGTTTAGTGTTTACTGATACAATTAGACAATGGTATAGTCATATTTCCCTTGCCCAGAGAAATATTTCCTACAGTCTTTCTAGACAAAGAGGAGCAACATATAAGACTAAAGGCCACCGCATAGTTGTGCAAGGTGTATGTTGCACAATAGTACCTGACAGAGAGGTAGAGGGAGGGAGAGACCAGCAAGTGCTCTACTTGCCAAGATGGATGCCCGGGCAAGGAGGAAGCATGAGTGGCCAGCCACCATGCAGGGAACTTGGTAGCTATTTTGCAAATAGCATATGAGAGATGCAAGTGACTAGAGCTGGATGGAGACCAGGACAGTGAGAAGCAGGTGGGTTTCATATATTTGAAAGAAAGAAACATTAGAATGTGGTAGCTGTCTGGGTTGAGTGGTGAGAATGAGGAAGGGGTCCCAGGGAGAATGACTATCCGGTTATGCATAAGGGTGGATAATGATATGATCTCTGGCCTACCCTTCATGTTCTGTGCTGCTTTGACATTGGGTACAATCAAGAGGGCTCCAGAGCCTGGCTGTAAGCTCCACTCCCTGTGGTGTTCCTGAAACTAAGGCCCTCCCCAACAGTGCTTTTCTCCAAGATGAGATAGGCAGTCTCAATCATTAGCCTCACAGGTAGAAAGATTAGTAAACACACTTCCGGGTGTGCATGGGAGGGCAATGCAGATGTGACCTGAGGGACTAAAGCTGATCCCTCATCACTTGCTCTCTGGCTCTTCTGCCTTCTGATTCTTGGACGTCATGAACAGAGTGGCTCTGATCCTCCAGGCTCTTCATACATGATCAAAGAGAATGACATGGTCCTGCCTTGCAGCCAGCAACCATGGACTGAATTCCCCCAAACCATGAGCCAAGTCAGGCCTCTCCTCCTTTAAGTTGTGGGTGTTGGGCATTTCATCCCAACAATAGGAAAACTAATAAATGAGGAAGGGGTCCCACGGAGAATGACCATCTGGTGTAGGGAAGGGAAGACATAAATGTTTCTGATTTATATGAGTAGTGGGCTTCGGTTCCCTGCAAGCCCACAGAATTATTCAAAGAAGTCTAAGGCACCATCCATGGGCACCAGGGAGCAGCCTGTCCTCCTCCCAATAAAGACCTTATCCCTAGTAGGCCCTGTTGTTCACTTTGATCCAGGGTGCCATCTCTTTGTGGACCCAGATGGCATGCTGTGTCCTCCTTTCCAGAGCTGTGAAAACTGCTGCTGATCTCATCTGTCCAGTTCTGGGTTCAGTCACCTCTGTGACCTTGGGGTGGTAACCCAGTTTAGATCTAGGATGTCACCAAAGGCCCATGTATTAGAGGCTTGGTTCCCAACTTGCTGCCACTAGAAAGTGGTAGAACCTTTATAAGTTAGGGTCTAGTGAAAGCCTTTTGGTTCACTGAGATGGGCCCTTCAAGGGATTTGTGGGAGCCAAGTCTCTTTCTCCTTCTGCTTCCCCCCTCCTCTTCTTTGCCCTCTCTCCCTGCCCTACCCCTACCCTAGTCACCATGAGGTGATTAATTGTGCTCAACCACTTGCTCCCACCATGCTGTGCTTCTTTGTCACAAAGTTCAAAAGCAACAGGGCCAACCAACCAATCATGTGTTAAGATTCCAAAACTGTGAGTCAAAATAAATGTTTTCTCTTTATACATTGGTCACCTCAAGCATTGGCTATAATAATAGGAATCTGACATGGGTTCCTCAGAGACGAGGCAATGAAAACAAAATTTTCTGTCACATCTGAGAACCAAAAGGCAGGGCAAGTGCTGAAGGGGGAATTTTTATGGTTTCCATGTTAATAGAATCAGCTTTTGAGGCTGTCCCATGCTTTTGTTCAGGTTCAAGGGCTCTCACTTGCAAGTTGCTAGCTAGGCAAAAACAGGCCACGAGGTTCTCTTTGTTCAAATTTGACTTGCTCTTTTGCAAGAGAGCCTGAACTGCTACACAGTTACACAGCATGATTTCTCGACCCTTGAAGCTGAAATCCTCATAGGGAGGAGCTCTGAGGTTGACTGGTTGGCTGACTGGTTTGCTGGTTGGTTGTACTATGGGTTGAATGCGAAGTCTTTGCACTGAGCTGCATCCCTAGCCCTTTTCATACTTTTGTTTTGAGATATGGTCTTGCTAAATTGCTAATTCACCCAAGCTGGGCTGAAACTTGCAATCTTTCTGTCTCAGCCTCCCAAGGGGGTGGGATTACAGGCATGAGTCACCATGTCTGACTTACTTGCAGGGTTTTAAGATTAGATTTGCACAGAAAATCACTGCTAGTGTTTGTGGAAAATAAATCAGGCAGACTATCCTGTCTTGGGAGCAGGAAATGAAGACAAAGGCGAGGGGTGACACACACATGTCCTGGACTGGCGACAAGCAGAACAGCACAGCTTGGTGAGGCCCAGAGAGTGGTGAATGGAGCCCGCAATAGCAGAGTCTCCTGGTTGGCCCTCTGTGTCAGCACAGGAGGAAGTCCTGGCCAGAGAGGGGAGCTCTTGGAGGAGAACATTCTCTTTAGAACCAGGGCATGTGGCTACCAAGAAGCAACTCTGGATACCTCCTCATGAGCCACAGGCCAAGCCCTGCAAGGGAGCAGTGTGGGGATTTCTGAAAAGCGCCACTTGCATGGGTGGAGCACTTGTTACATTTCTCTGATACCTGGAAATCTCAACGAATTGGCACCAAGGTATTAATAAGCATTAATTAATAATAATAGAACAGCATGCTCTGCCAGCCCCACCCCTGGGCACACTGAGCCTATGATCAAGTCTGGGCATCATGGTGGCGCACACCTGTAATCCCAGGGCTGGAGAGACTGAAAACAGGAGGATCACTCCGAGTCTGAGATGTGTTGTGAGACCCTGTACCAAATACGTAAAATGAATACTAATAATAATAATAATAATAATAATAGAAAAAGCATTTATTGCTTACTTAATGCTGTTCTTAGTGGGCTCTGTGTGTGTGTGTGTGTGTGTGTGTGTGCATGCGCGCGCGCGAGCTCATTTTCTCATTCATTCCTCCACAACATCCAAGGGAAAGTGATGACATTAAATTCTTTATTTCAACAATGAGAACACTGATGCAGAGACACTAAATGACCTGACCAAGATCACACAGCAGACCCAGTCCTAGCCCAGGTCCGGTGAGTGTGTGGAGAGCTTCCTGCTACCCTGCACCGGCGGGACCAGTCCCAGCCCAGGCGCAGCGTGGGCCGGA
>NW_004524599.1:4715882-4725049 GCF_000260255.1 Octodon degus
TTGTAAATAGGATCACAAGTCCGCATCTTGTACAGCAATTAACCACTAAGAAGAATATATGCAGTGTATTATTTGTTGAAAAATAAAAAAAATAAAAAATAAAAAAAAAAATCACACAGCAGCCGATTCTGAGTCCAAGTACCTAAACACTATGCTGTGCTGGTTAGAGTTTGGGCCAGTTCCATTTATCCCAGTGTTGCCGATATCTGTTTCAGAGGAAGTGCCCCTGTCACTTTAGGAATGAATGAATGCTTATTTGCTTAGGCATCCACAACCTCAGGTAACCCAAATTGTGACTTAAGAGGGTAGGAACAAGGTCTTGGCCCCAAGACACATGGCTCATCTCCTACCACTCTGCCACTGTGTCTGGGGTTTGTGGCTGTTGCTGCCCGTTCTGGGGGCTCTTTCTTTTGGAGGAACCACCTGTGAGAATGAGGGATGGATTCCTTTAAAAAATATATAATTTCTTAGTATCAAACACCATGCCTCATAATGTATATTTCTACAGTTAGCTGGTTTAACTCAAGATACGAACAAACATCACACAGGACTCTGGTAATGTCTTGAGGCTCATAGCCAACAGGTTTCTATTTTAGTTCTGGGGCTGCTGTAGCAAAGTAGCAGGGACTTGTTGGCTTTTGTAATGGAAAGGTTTGCACTCCAGTGGAGGCTCGCAGCCTCTCTGGGTCCTTTAGCCAACTCTGAGGGGAATCTGCTATAGGCCTCTGTCCTAGCACCTGGTGGTTGCTGCTCATCGCTGGTGCTCCTGGCTCACAGGTGCGTAGACACAGCTTGCCTTCCTTGTCACATAGCATGGCTGTCTACTCAGTTTCTCCCTCTTATAAAGACACCAGGTATCACGGCTGAAAGCCCACCCCAGTGACCTCATTTTTATTACCTCTGTAAGCACACTACCTCCAGATAAGCCCATTTTCTCAAGTAAAAGACACTAAAACTTCAGCACAAGGATTTCGGGGAAGCCAAACAACCCAGAATAGTCTCACTCTCTGGTTCCTTGTGATTGCATTACTAGAGAGTCCAGGGTATTGCTCAGTCTTTTCTGGATCCTGCTTATTTTTTCCATGTGATCCCAGTTTCTCTGTCCCTCTATATTTCTTGTGAACTAGTAGATAGCCTAAATCCATGATCAGATTTAGAGCTCAAAAGACACAATTTTTTTGTATTTTATCATCTGAGAGTCTTTCATAAGAATATTATTCATTGTAGCTGTTCTGTTTATTGCAGTTACTTTTTTTTTTAATGCTTGGAATTTGCTCAGTGAGAAACCCTTCAGGTCGGAGCCAGTACTCTGTTCACACAATTCCAAAAGTCTTTAATAGTCCCCTTCTTTTCAGTAAATCAGTGTGTTCTAGGTGCTTCTTGTATGCTTCTTGTCCCAAACCTGGCATAGGCATTCCTTCAAGAAATGTTGTCTTTCTTATTAGACATTGATATGTAGAGTCAAATATCTGAATGCTAGGAACATTAATTGTTAGATTATTTATTAGACTTCTCAGTACAGAGGTGGGAAATACTTTGTAAGAGAAAAATGTACTGTGAGGTCCTATCAATAATGTCAGGTTTAGACTGGGCCAAGGAGACAGCTCAGCGATCTAAGTGCATGCCTGACAAGCGCAAGGACTGGGGTTCAATCCCCAAACTGTATGCCATGCTGGCCCCATGCCAAGCTGGCCAACAAAACTGTGCACAGCGGTGCACGCCTGTAATCCCAGGGCTGGGGAGGCTGAGACAGGAGGATCACTACAAGTCTGAACTACATATTGAGACCCTGTACCAAATAAATAAATAATTTTTTAAATTAAAAAAATGATGTCAGGTTTAGATTGATAGGACCTTTACATAAATTGTTTAATTTTATATTTTCTCTTTTAAATAGAAAATCATGATTCCTAATAATTTTAACATAACTGTGTACACGTATATAGTCACATTTCAGATGAACAATGCTAATATTACCAAATAAATGTATGATTCAAATATTACTGTACACAACTTAAAACTTACACATAATCGTTTAGCATCTGAAGATAAACACCACTCAGAATGGACACTTAAATTACAGTGCTTAAAGTCACATGAAATAATTTTCTGCGTGGATGACCCATCTATACTAAACTGACAAGTTTGCTTTTGATATTTTTACCTCCAGAAAGGCAAGAAAAGCTTTTGCTTTTGCTTTTAAATGTTGCTTCTCTTGGTTTAATTTTATTTTATTTTTGTGGTACTGGGGATTGAACGCAGGACCTTGCGCTTGCCAGGCACACGCTTATTCTACTGAGCTATCTCCCAGGCCCTAATTTTATTTTGCAGTTACATGAAAAATCTACATAGACCCGAAGTCAAATTTCCAAAGTGAGGTGAGCTCCTAGAACCTGGCAGCACCAGCCCACCCGTCCTTTGGGCGACTCCCCTTTCCCTACATTACCACAGTTACCAATTGCTGCTTTACCCAACCATGTAAAAAACAGGCAAATAAGATTTTCTCTGTACATGTGTTTACTCTTTCACTTACGCAGTTCAGTATTTCATCATGAAACTTTGCCTTTCTTTGCTTATGCATCCTAGAGGTCTTGCTTTTAATAGCAGTCTTCATCATTAGGCACAAAGACCTTTTCCGATCCCAGAGGCTCCAAGGCCAACAGAAAGCTGGACTGCCCCCATTGATGTCAGAAGTCTCTCGTAAGTCAGAAAGAAGCCACCAGCCTGGACTTTCTCAGAGAGTCATTACAGCTCTCTGGGCCTCCCCAGGGCACATCGGGGGTGGCTGTCTTATTCTCAGCAGGCACAACAACACTTGTGGTTGGTTGTCTGGTCCTCAAGTGTGAGAAAGACACAGCAGGCTGGAGGAGAGGGACCTGGGAGGCGGGGCTGGGCTCTGTCCTGGGCTCTCAGTCCCCTAACATGCAGCTTCCACAAATGGCTCTCCTGACAACTAAGTTAAAGGTCTGCCCACTGGCAGGGTCTGGCAGACAGTGGGGACTTAAAAGGCGATGGCTATTGTTATTTTCAATAAGCTCTTTCACATCTATCATCTCATTGAAATTCTGACCACAACCTTTTGCGGAAAGTATCAGGCAGCTTTATTTCATTTTGGGTTACATTTATGACACCACGGGGCTCTATGCTATATTTAATAGAAATTTAAATTTAGGTACCTGTTTTATAAGACACATTATGACTCATCATATCTGTGTGGCATTCTTTCTATGTATTTAGTACAGGGTCTGCAGGATCTCACTATGCAGATCAGACTCGTAGTGATCCTCCTGTTTTCAGCGTCCCAAGCAGTGGGAGTGTAGGCACATGCCACCATGCCTAGTCTCAATCGCCTTCTAAGAGCACCCCAAGGGTGGGGCCAGCATGGCAGGCTGGAGATCAAACACCTGGCCGCTGCATCTGCCTAAGCAGGTGCTTCAGTCCACTGAGCTATCTGGCCAGCCCCTGGTGGACTGTAAATCACCTTGGAATGCTCTTCTCCTCCCAACTAAAGAAGGACCAGTGGCACTACAGGCCAGTACAGGATCTTTGTGCCACCTGGACTATTGCCGCCAGGTGCCACCTGGTTTACGTGGATAGATTTAAAAGATGCCTTCTTCTGCTTACATGTTGCTCCCACGAGAAACTCCTGAGAAAGGGTGAAAAGACCAGCTCACTGGGACTCAATTGCCATAAGGGTTTGGGAACTTTTTCACTATTTGGGGGCAGATGTAGTAGTAGATTTCGATGTTCCAGGACAACCAGTTTCTCTGTCCCTTCCAGTTCCAGATTTTAGTTAAATTCATTATATCACAGTGGTATATGTATACCCGTTCTTCTAGCGGCATAATTCACAACATCTATACTATGGAAGGGGCCCGTATGCCCATCAGGGGATGAATGGATAAGGAAACACTGTTTGTGTACACGGTGGAGTACTACTCAGCCATAAAGAAGGGTATATATGAGTCATTTGTGGAAAATGAACAGATCCTAAGACCATGATGCTACCTGAAATGAATCAAACCCAGAAAGTTAAGTATTGAATGGTTTCTTTGACATGACAGACCCAAAATATAAAAAACTTGAAAAGCAAAATAAAAGCAAGATGGTAGGAAATTGGGGCTTTGTTGGAGATAGAATGGAAACCTGGGAAGGGGGGACAGATAGAGACATTATATGCTCCAATGTCCCCTAATGAATGTAATTATGTATCTCAAACATTAATAATACAACCTTTTTTAGAAGAATGTATTTAGTTGGGACGCAAAGCTACAGTGCACCATCCGGCAGGATCTGACTGCTGAGCGCTCTCGGAAAGGGAGTGATAAGCAACTGTGTTAATGAGTTCCTGGAACAACACATTCCTTGGAAGAAGCAAGATGATGACCTGGATGGTAAGACCATTCCTGCCACTGTTTGAGAAGAGATGGGTGCGTGCAAAGTTTGTGATAGTTGGCGGATGGTTTGGAATTTAGATAATGGGCTGTTTGCAATGTATGGACAAAGAAACAACAAAATTAAGGGAGGAGAGGAACAGCAGAGCTCCTGGCACCCCCAGTGCAGCACCCCAGCTTCAGCAGGGTCTCCATCCCAAGTGACAACAACGTCCATGGAGCTGGAGGCCCAAGACCATCGTCTTTGGGGCTTCAACCCTTGGTCTCACACTGAAACCTTTGTACCCGGAGGCACAAGAGCAACACCATTTACAGCCTGTTATGCCTGAAGCGCTGCCAGAAGATGGCCTAAGTTTTCACAAAGCAGAAAAATAGCAAATATTGACCGAGTTGGAAGGAGACTGCTAGGAAGCTGCTCCTTGGCAACCAGACAGACTATGTCCCCAGAAATTATGTGGCTCGAGTAGATTCTGTCCAGCTAGAAGAGCGGTACTTTGGAAAACTTGGCCAAAAAGATACCAAGTGGCAGTTTTTGTACTTCAAAAACCTGAGAGGTACCTTTCTCATTCACAAGAGCAAAGCCACCACAGGTGCCTCTTCACTGTCTACCCATGACTGGGGTGGTATGCAAGGAGACTGTAGCAAACACTGTCCAATTTGCAAACCTGACAATGGTGCATATTTCATCACCACCTAGGTCAGGCTGGAAACACTTCAGCAGCTTCTTGTTCAGCATCGCTAAGAGAAAGCAATGTGCTTTTGCTGTCACCAGCAGTCTCCTGTCACAAAGGAATGACAGAGCTTAAGGATCTGTCTGTCAAAACCAAAGATGTCTGGGAAATCCTTTGAGAATCGTTGTAGTCGATCAAGAGACTGGGAAATGGGCAGTTTGGGGAAGTTACCTATGGGTATCTGGAAAAGGGAAATAGCCAAGAGCCATAAAGATTCTCCAGTCAGGCACAATGGCCCCTGAATCATTCCTTGAGGAGGCACAGACAATGAAGTTGGAGCACAACAACTTGGCCCTGTCATTTGTGGTGGTGTCTGAGAAACCCAATTACATTGTCACTGAGTATATGAATAAGGGAAGTTCTTAAAAGAAGATGAAAGAAGAGCTTTGAAATTGCCATTGCCAAATTTTGGAGGCATGGCAACAATTCACTGTGGGAATAGCTTATACTGAGTGTGTGAGTTTTTCCACAGAAACCTGCAATCAGCAATCATCCTAGTGGCAAATAGATTCATGTGCAAGATTGCTGGCTTTGGATTGGCCCAGTTGATTGAAGACAGTGAGTACTCAGCAAGACAAGGTGCGAAGCTCTCTGTTCGGGGAATGGTCCTTGAAGCAGCCCTGGGTGGGAGATTCACAATCAAGTCTCCTTTGTGGTCTTTTGGAATCTTACCAGCTGGTCATCAAAGAAAGAAGCGGCACATCCAGGTGTGAATGACTGACAGGTGCTGGAGTGGTAGATTCAGCTACCGGACGCCCTGTCGGAGGGCTGCCCATCTCTCTGCATGAACTCATGACCCAGTGCTGGAGAAACGACCCAAAAGGATGTGCCACCTTAGAGTACTTGCAGAGTTCTCTGAAGGACTATGTAGCCACCGCAGAGGCCCAGTAACACCTGCGAAACCTGTAGGAACCAGGCCTCGCCTTTAGCCCCAGCAGGAAAATCATCCAGGATGTGACTTGAAAGATGATGAGCTTCCGTGTCCCCCATGAATGACACTTGTTCCCAAATTGGAACCTCCCCGATGCAGCCTGAGACAGAGCCCCATGACTGCTCAGACTTTGGAAATGGCATCTGTGTTCAGTGTAAATGGTTACTCTGTTGCCAGTGATGTTAGTGCCTTCTTCTTTCTAAAATGCAAATCCTGTGGGATTTTAACTGTCTGCACCTCTTTGTCCAGAACAATATATTTTCATATTTTAACAACAACAAAAACATCTCACTTAGTTAACTAATTTGTACACTGCAGGGAATGGTGGTGACAGTTCCAAGCTCAGTGCCTTGCTCTTGTAATCTTCACAAATTCAGGGATTTAAGACAACTAATATGGCAGATTTCAACCTTTTGGAGCTTGAAGATTTTAGAACTTCAGAGAGGAAATAATGCTGAAAAATCCATTCCTGAGAGCTTTACAATGCCTGGTATTGAAAGTGGCGCTGCCTCAGAAAAACTCCCCTTGAGACTGACTAACCAACTTCTCTTCTGTGGCCTTAGGGACATCCTGGGCTGGAAGCCACCCACAGAGCTGGCACCTGGTGCCACTGGGACAAGAGGCATGGGTGAAGGAACTGCTGAGAGGATACAGAAAGGGGCTGAGCAGAAGCTGTCTAAAGTTGTCCCCTGGTAAGACATGCAATGTGCTGCTTGCCCTATACACATCCTTCCCAAGGAAAAGCACAGTGGGTCCTTTTGTTTCCTCAGCCACTGAAAGTTGGAACTAAGAAGAACCTCAGAGAAGTCTCTTCCTGCATTGTAGTGCCTTCAAAGCTTGGAAGTGTTTCTACAAAGGAAGCTTCCAAACAAGCCCAAGTAACATGAGATGCTGAGGTGAGAACAGGGAGATCCTTGGAGCTCAGCCTCCATCTCCAGCTTTCCTCCAAAGGCCTCCAGAAGACCCTTAGCCAGTGCACCAATGTGCACATGGCCATTTGTATTTTTTCCATGGTGGATGAGGACCAGAACAA
Source organism: Octodon degus (assembly GCF_000260255.1). Classification (NCBI taxonomy): domain Eukaryota; kingdom Metazoa; phylum Chordata; class Mammalia; order Rodentia; family Octodontidae; genus Octodon; species Octodon degus. Next base: position 4,722,972 of record NW_004524599.1, read on the forward strand.
GGGAAGGGAAGACCTGAGATGTGACCCTGTGTCTCCCAACTCACTGTCTTCTGATCTCATGGCCAGCTTTGTTTTCACAAGAAAATAACTCCAGAAAGCTGTGTCACTATGTGAGGTCACTGGTCCCCCAGTGTAGGGGATAGATTCTAAAGAGTGGCACAGGAATTAGTCACTAGGCTGGCCTTTCTTTCTCTAGGTCTTGGTTGCAGATTCCTGGTTAAGTCCTAGGACTCAGGTCTATCTGTTTAGGACCTTCACACCTCGTATTATTTCAAGGAGATAATTGTCAAATTGAATTAAATTTTGTCTAAAATGGCTTTTTTTCATAGTGAGCCTGGAACTCAAATTAATGTGTAAAGGATCTACACCCTACCTTAAGAGTAAACAGCTGTAACAAATAGCAGAGTCTAAACCAGTCATAGTTTCTGAGCCTTCAGCCAAACATAGGCTGACAGTCACTAGAACATGATCAATGAATATAATCAAACTATTTCTTCATATTATTTTCTTCCCCTGGCTATCAAAGTAGCTTGCACAAGTTGTAGACAGAGCATTCAGAACTACTTTGGGTCTGCACTAATATATGGCTCATGGATCTTTATTTAGCTTAATTTATCTTTGTCAGAGCTAACTTGCCTAGCCTTATGTTAATGAATAACATAACATCCTTGTTCCTTGGCCTTTATTTTCATACTCAAGAGAGACAGTTCAAGATCATTTTCAAGGTGGAAACTATTGAAGCATCTCCTTGTTGAGATAGCTATTCCTTGTGCCTACAATAGCCTACAGAAAACCCAAATGATCTTCAGCTGCCCATCAGAACATGTGTTAGGTCCTAAGAGTAGAAGAGTTCTCAGTGCACTTTTTACAAGCAAACTTGAAAATAATTTCAGGACTTGTAGAAAAGTTTTAAAGATAAGACAGACAGTTCCAGCATGGCCCTCACCACCAGTTTTCCTTGATGTCATTGCTGCGGAACCAGAGTTCGATCCCCACTATGTTGTGCCAGCCTCGCCCCCAGGGCATGCTGAGAGGTGACTGAGACTGGGCATGGTGATGTGCACCTGTAATCCCAGCACTCAGGAGGCTGAAAACAAGAGGATTGCTACAAGTCCAATCTGTGTTGTAAGACCCTGTAGACTGTATACTAAATACAAAAAAAGAAAGAATGAATGAAAGAAAGAAAGAAAGAAATTAACATTTGCACATTGCTATTAGCTAAACTCAGACAATAGTTAGGTTTCACCAGTATTTCCATTAATGTCCTTATTCTGTTCCTAGAATCCAACCCAGAACACATGGATTTGGTCTTCATGACTCTCTACCTCATCTTGGGTTTATCCAGTGTTTTCCCTCATGATCAGACTCAGGCCACCTCAACAGACTTTGACTCAGTAAATTTGGGAGGTCCAAGGATCTGATTCTTAACACACATTGAAAATGGGTCTAACAGATATGTTCTCTAACCCTGCTTTGAAAAATATCGCCAGACATATTGCTAAATGAACTACAGGTGGGTTAAAAGATTAAAAAGTTAAAAACACTAAAAACTGCTTTTAAAAATAAGAATGATTTTTAACAGAACATTAGATCTATAGAGAATACTTTTCCCATACATGGAACATAAAAAGAAATCCAAGTTAATTTTAAAAAACGCATTTATCCAGGTAAAACACGCTTCTTTATGATAAAAACATTTGTCTCAGATATGCCTAGCAAAGGGTTGACATCTACAAAGAAGTTGGTCTAGTGAACTGGTAGCATGTGAAGGTCCTGCTAGATAAATTAGTAAAGGTTACAGATAGCAGGTAAATGAAAAGAAAAACTATTATAGAATCTCTAAATTCACAAAACTCTTACAACAGGACTTGTGTTGGTGGACTTATGATGAAACTGAAATATATTCATTGCTGGCGATATTCTCAATGTGTACTGACATTGTCAGTTTGCAAGACAATGTGAGACTATACATTGACTTAAATGAAGATTCATACTCTATGCTTTAGTTATGCAGCTCCTGAGAATTTATCCTTAATTCAAATGAAGGAAAAAACTGTATTTCAAAAGAGCCAATAATT
>NW_004524599.1:4725149-4727145 GCF_000260255.1 Octodon degus
AGAGAGAGAGAGAGAGAGAGAGAGAGAGAGAATGAATGTAAGCATGTGACAGGAGATTAGGGCGTGGAAGGCTGGCTGGAATAGGATGTATGCCAAGCTGGAGGAGAGGCTGATCTATAGGATATAACTGCAAATCACAACCAGGGTGTGTCAGCAGAGCAATTTCTGATGGTCCCAATGAGAGGGGATAAAAACATGGCAGCCATTGACTTTGCCACCTTTGTAACCTCCCCATTCTGCTGTCTTCCTGTTTCTGCAGCAGCCTATCCTGCTTTCAGGACATAGCTCTTCTTTCTCTTCTCTCTCCTTCACTCTTTTCTTTTCTTCACTCTTTTCTCTTCTTCCTTTGCTTTAAATAAAAGTTGCATTTGCCTGTTTATCAGCTGTCCCAACTAATTCTTTGGGGAGAACAAAAAGAGCCTGGAATCTCTCTCTGGACACTTGCACCATCTGGTAAAGACAGGATTAATAAATATCATTTATTATCTCCACCTCTATGGCTATTTGATAGTTACACAGACAATAAACCATCATCAGAAAGTGTATACAATATTATACTGAAACAGTGTAAATTAAATAAAAAGGTACATTATGTTTAAATTTGCATTAAATATGTATAGACAAAAACTAAAAGGGAATTTACCAAAATGAAATATTCACATTATGAAGGGTTCTGCATCCTCTGCGCTGCTCTTTCTTTCTTCAGTTCCAGTAACAACATGGTGTTGTCTTGGTTCGCAAGCTTACTTTGTTCCGTGATCCTGGGAAGACAGCTGTGGCCATGTTCATCACCCAGTGTGGAGTTTGTGAACAGGAGCAAAATTTTGCCTAATGCTTTTGTTTCTGAACTGAATTGTTCACAAGCAGAAGTGTCTGCAACTGAGGTCTTCCTGTCTTTTGGCATTTACCTTCTCAAAAAATAAAGACATTTTAGAAATCCAGAAGGCTTTCCATCCGGCTGTGCTTGCCTCCTGTGGAGGATGTGTGCCTGTGCGCTGACAGGAACTAAAGGCCAGAAACAGCCGAGCACCCACCCATGTGTTCACTGGACATCGCTCATGTACTTCAAAAATATCCCTTTGGCTTTTCTTGGTAACAGGGATGGAATCAGGGAAACGAATGGGTGTATCTGAGGCATAGTAAGGATTTCCCTTTTCATAAAGAATCACTGGGCTCTAACTTCGGAAAACTTCCCAATATCAGTGGCCCTCCCCTTCCTCCTTCTCTCCCCCATCCGCCTGTCCTGTGCTAAGCCTTCACTTTCTCCTGCCCCTCATCCCCACTGCCAAGCCTGGCTTTGAGAACAGGAAGGTGCAGAAGGCTTTCTGAGCTAGTCTGCTCCCAGGAAGGGCCTTCGTCCCCCTACCATTGTTGTTCAGGGCACATCAGGGAGGCTGATGCTTCAGAAAAGCTGCAGAGTTCATGTCTGCCCTTAAGAGAATGGAGATCTCCCATGGCCTAAACTCTCCTATGTTGAGTAAGTGTCCATAATGAGAGGAACTTGGAAACACGGGAACATCTAAATGTGGCCATAAGGAGCATTGTGCTCTATGACTAGAGAGTGTAATTAAAATATCTCCTTGGATACAGGGAATACAGAACAGACTCAAAAAGAATAACATTAAAATAGTCCTTAAAAATTGTCAACATCTTCCCCTAACAAGGTGAAACTACTTTCATCCATCTTTTAGTAGTTTAGATACTGACAACACTGAAGAAAATTTGTTTCTAATTTACTAAGATATTTCTGTGGAAATTTGACAACCTTCCATTTCCACCTCTCTTTCCTTCTCTTTCTCTTTCTTTTTCATTTTAACTTCTCTTTTGTTTTAATCTGTATTTTTCTTTTTTTTTATAATTTTATTGAGAAACAAATAGCAATGAGACAGTTTCAAACCAAATTGATAGGACAGTTTCAATAATTAACACATTGCATACATTCTTCCTAGTGGTTAATTGCTGTACAAGATGCAGACATGATATCCTATTTACAAAC
>NW_004524599.1:4727340-4727911 GCF_000260255.1 Octodon degus
GACCAAGGTAAAGCAGGACCTGTGCAACAAGAGTTGTAGCTTTTGGGTCTGATAAGGTCAGTGAAATCCCCTCAGGATTTATCCTGAGATCTTGTCCCTCAGATTGTAGATCCTTTGTCAGTGTCAGCCATGTGGATGAATCATGACCATTGCTTGGACAATGGGCTCTCTGTGAAAGCCTGAGAGAAAGTTTTCTCTCCATGTTACTCTCCTTAGGCACACTCTACATCTTCAGTCACTTTCCTCTTTGGCCCCATAATCTCCTTGCTCAGAAAATTTGGGACAACCAATTTACATGACATTACAGTAAAAGTTCTCATATGTCCTGAGTCTTAATTGACCTTGGAAGGCTAGTATAAGAATCCAAAAGAAGAAACACAAATAGAAAGGTATAATACAAGTAAAAGGAAAGCAGGATCTCGAGGACTAACTAATCAAGAGAGGGAAAGAAGAGCTAGGAAATATGACAATGTCATGCCATACAGTTATATGTAGAAGATGGGCAAGGCAATGATCCTGAGAATCTCCAGAAGATTTTTGAATCTAGCAGTTAATTGGAAAGATTTTCACC
>NW_004524599.1:4728451-4750207 GCF_000260255.1 Octodon degus
TAAGTTTGCAGACCAAAATTAGAGAAAAAGGAGGGCTGCAAGGAAAGCCAACATTTTGGCCCTAGCCTTCCAAGGTCAATTAAGACTCATTTTAACTTTTACTCCACTAATAAAACAATTTGGTCCTGAGCAGCAGAAAGGGACTGTTTCCCTGAAGAACACAGAGCTACAGGTTGACCAATGCATCCAGAAAGCAAAGGAAATAAAGCCAAACTCCCTGTGAAGGCCAGCTGTTTCGGCAAAGAGCCCAGTTGTGCCCACTCACCCTACAATGAGAAAAGGATATTGCACTTAGAAGAGTCCCCACAACAGATGCAGGGCCTCAATTCCAGAAGAAGGAAAGGGTGGGGTTTTGGGGGGAGAAGCAAAGGTTGGAACAATGGTGGCATGTGTGGCAACCCCTGAAATCTGGGACATTCCCTGAGCATACTTCTGAGGGGCTCTTCAGTCCTTTTAGCTATAAGATGTTTCTCCACTCCTAGTTAGAAACCAGTGAATTCATGGATAAGAGGAGAGGACACTGCAGTTTGCTTGCTCTCTCTCTCTCTCTCTCTCTCTCTCTCTCTCTCTCTCTCTCTCACACACACACACACATGAGGACCCTGAAGAGGGCAGCCCTGTGTAAGCCAGATATCCTATTTACAAACATTTGATTCCTCACCAGCAATCAAATGTGCTGGCACCTTGGCTGTGGACTTCCGACCTCCAGAGCAGTGAGCAATAACTGCCTGCTAGTTAAGACACCCAGCCTGTGGTATTTTGTCACAGCAGCCTGAGATGACTGAGACACCTATTCAATACAACTTCATATATTTAAACAGTTTGGTGACTTTGTTTGCACATAATTGACTTCCCATAATCCTACTTCTCTTTATGCATCTCAATGCATACTTCTCAGGACTGATCTATAGATTCCCCCAAAGAGTCTATGGCACAGGGAAGACCACAGAGAAGCCTGCTCCCTTTCCTCTGTCTTAGTCACACCCCTACCTCCTGTCTCAGGCTGAGAAATGGTGCTTGGGACACAGAGTTAGTGAAGCATGTTCAGTCATTTCCTTTACCGATGAGTCACAGGCCCCTCCCTCCATCCGACAGGTGTGCACTGTTAGGATGAGGACGTCGTCAGATCTGTGCCCTCCACACGGCTCCCTGAAGGGCAAGCCTGCTGAGTCCCGCCAACCGTGACCTCTGCAGTGACAGCACCTTCACTCACGCTTCCCAGGACCACAGTGGGCCACTTAGAAGGCCGTTACTTATTACAGGAGAGTGCCAGGTCTTACACTGATTCACTGATGAGTTCACTCTGGAATAGAAAACAAAACAAACAAAAGCATCAAATGATCCCCATAGACCAATATGGTGAGCAGCACTTACCAGAGATTTGAACTTAAGAAACCTGTCACCACTTTGAGCTTTAGCTTCTTCATCTATCCAGTGAGGACAACAATTGCAAGACTTACTTTCAAATCTCTCTCTCCTTCTCCCTCTCTGTCTCCTTCAGTCTCTGTGTCATATCCATTCTCATTCTAAGAACTGCCAAATTTGAGCTTTTTTTATCTTAATAACATTACTAGACGATAATCCACTTTCAGAAGTGGAAGTCAGGCATATGGAAGAAAGAGATACAATTTTAAAATCTATTGTATTATTGACTTCAACTACTCAGAACAAAGCAGCTGGCTTTAGGACCAGTTTGGGCTTTTTGCCTTTTGTTTTGTTTTGTTCTTGATGCTGCTTGGCCGGCAAGCTGTGTTTCGACGCACGAGCTCCAGGTGGCAGTAACGCACCATGAAGGCTTGCGGTTGGCCAGGGAACCGGCTGCCCTTAAGTGAGGCTGAGAACCTTCCCGAGGATTTTGCAAGTGATGACACGGTGCCAGCTCTGCCCCATGCTCAGTGAGCAGATCGCTGTCTCCCCTGTGATCAACTGGAGGGGTGAGGGAGGGGGAGGAAAGGAAGGAGGACGGAGGGGGAGGGTCAGGGACGATGGAAGATGGAAGGAGGGAATACATACCGGCAGCCAGGCAAGCCACAGGCGTCTGAATGCGGTATAGAAAGAATGTAATGAAATAAGATGAGCTGTAGGTTATGAAGATGGGTCTCAGTCTCCAAATCCCTGCTCTCTAATCTTTCTAGAGTCTTCCCCCACCCCACCTCTCCCACCCCCACACAATGAAGCTTGTGAACCTGTGGGGAGAGTGCATTGGAGGGATAGTGCGTTAAGTCCTGGCTTTATACAGTGCATAAGAATTTATGTACTTGTCTGCTCATGCGAGAAAGGAAGCTAATAATTTGAACTTTATAGGTTGTTTTACGGGTTAAATTAGCTATTATATATAAAGATAATGAGTTGTCTGACATTACCATAGTAAGCACCATAGAAATGGTAGCTAGTGTTATTACTGTTGTGTTATCCATGTCCGTGGCTTTTTATTTAGAAGAGCAGGGAGGTGTGGGCAGGATAGTTAGGGGAGAAGTGAAGAAGGGCAAAAGAAAGAGGACACACAGACAACCAGACAGAGAGAGAGAGAGAGAGAAAGAGAGAGAGAGAGAGAGAGAGAGAGAGAGAGAGAGAGAGAGGCAGAGACAGGCACACAACCCTTCCAGAACACACCACGTGGGAGTCCAGTACTCCTTGTTTTTTGGCACTTGGCACAGAAGCTAGCACAGGTGGACATCAGTTGCCGCATGACCTGGCACCCTTTGGTGTGAGAACAGTTTGCTCCATGCTCCTTGTTCTAGGGCTTATGGCACCTCCCTGAGCCAATGAATAGTGCACAACAAGCTACCGAATGGTTCACAAAGGAAACAAGAAGGAGAGATAAGTTGTCAGCTAGGTGACCTTAGGGAAGGATGGACATAGGATCACTTTATTTTGAATGAAGAAAGTAAAGAACAGGACAACTGCTGTGCTGATTATATGAAGAAACTTGTTTGGTAGAAGCAGCTTCTCTTTCCCCAGTCACTGGGCTTGTATGTAAAGTGGGGGGTGTGACATTCCCAAATGCTCATGATGACCTTTTTCTATGGACTTGAGGCATTCCTTGTTCTGCCAAGGTCATATCATGAGTTGAGAAGGGGCGGGTAGAAGCAAAGCCGACTTGCCTTTCATCAGGGCTTTGTTTAGTGTCCACGCAATGCTCTGTGGTCCTCTTGTTTCAACCATTGTCCCATCACTGGAAAGGGCACCCAACACCCACGATGTACAGGAAGAGAGGTTGCTTTGGCTCAGAGCTGCAGCCCATGGCTGGCTGGCTCCAAGAAAAAAAGTGACTTGGTAGATGGGCACAGTGGAGGGAAGGGCCTCAGTGTATGGTGGGCAGGAAGCAGAGAAAAGGAAGAGGCAGAGACGAGAACACACCCTCCCCAGGCAGGCTCCTGTGATCTGCCCTGGCCAGTCAGGCTCCACTTCTGAGCAGTCAACTCTGAACTCCTCGATGGCCTAATCCTCCCATCAGTACAGTGCCCCTCATCCAATCACCTTCCAAACACATGAGCCTCGGGGGACTCTTGATGTCTAAACAATAACATCCTACCCCTGGCCACCAAAAGGCTCATATCTACCTCATTATACAAGAAGTATATATTTATTCCATCTCTAAGAATTGACAAAGTCATGTGAGTTCCAGAATTGCTGAAAAGTCCAAGTCCAAAGTCTCCTCTGAGATACAAGGCATACTCTTAGCTGTGAGCTTATAGAAAAACCTAACAGATAAATACAATGTTAGAGGGGAAAGTGTCCCATTCCAAAATAGAGAAATAGGAGAATGAAAAGAATGGAGACCGATGCAAAAAAAAAAAAAAAAAAAAAAAAAAAAAACAAGAGGGCAAACATGAAATCCTGTCACGCCATGTCTAGCAACTTGTGGAGGATGGGATTTCCAATTGGCTTTGGATTCCTCTGGCACTGCCATTTGTAACCTACATGGCCTCTTTCTTGGCCTTGCCCTGCAGGCACCTTTCTTCAGCAGTTGATCCACATTTCTGGCATCTCTAACTTGCTCAGTTTCCACTGTATCTTCACCTTTCCTCTCACAGCTTCACAAATCATCCTTCACAAAGGGCATCTAGCAGGGACAGTGGCCCTGTCACACATTTTCACCTGGCTGCTTAGGCCTTCTGAAATTTGGGCAGAAACCTCCATGATGGTATTACTTTTGCATTTTCTATGCCAGGAAAACCATGTGGGTGATAGGAGGATCGGCCAGGTCCAACAGGAGCCTCCCCGCCCTTGGACCATAGCTGAAGTAGTCTCTGACTGCTAGGACAGGTGAGCCCAGGGAAAAAAAAATCCTCCTCCTTTCCCTATATCCATGTATTATCTGTCTCCACAGCATTTTTTTTTTTAACTTGAAGAACCACTCCTTCAAGAACCAAGAACCAGAGCTTTACTTTCCTGGGTTGCTGCTGCTGCTGCCCACAGGCTGGTCCCTGTCCTGGTCCTGCATCCTAGGCCGCTCTTTCTTGACTGCTTCCCTCCATCTTCCCCTCCTAGAAAAGCATGAAAATTTGGTGCAGACTAAGTCAAGCTTCTGGCGATCAGCCTGTCTCTTGGTCTCCACCCTCACACGCCTCTCAGTGGGTTCTTCTTGAGTGGAGGCGGTTTCCTTCATCATCTAATTCCAAGTGTGCAATTTGTGTAAGCCACACAACTGTGGTGTCCAGTAGGGTCGTCCACATGCCATATGCTTGAAACCACATACAACCGGTTCTCCACATTTCAGACCTTGCGTGGTCAGCCTGCTCCAGGCAGAAGCAGCGTGGTGAGAGGGCCTGGGCAGAGGAAGGCTGCTCAGCTCATGAGGCACAGAAAGTGGAGAGTCTGTGCAGCTTCTAGCTTGGAAGCCAGCTTGTATGTTGCTAGAGAATGGTCTGCAGGGTGAGATGCCCTTCACTACTCTCCTCCCCTCTCACTCACTACTTATTATGATGCTATTATTATTACTATTACTGTTGTTGTCATTGTTGTTGTTGTTACACAAAGATTTATTACTGCACGGCTAGGGGATCACGCAATTTTACCATCTATATCCCAGCACAGATGGCTATGTTGCAACAGCAATTGTGGGGATGAATGAGGAGCAGGAAGAAGACCGCTCACTCCCAGGAGACCCCTTCTCCAGGCCTCCCTGAGGGGATGGCTCTAAGGTCGACTCCTGAGCCTGAGCTTCCAGGCTGTTTCATGCCTGTAAAGGCAAGCTCTCCAAGGATGCTTTCAACACTCACTAGGATTGTTTGTACTTAAATCATTTGCCAAATTCATAAATACACATGCCCCTTGACTTACAATGGAATTGTCTCGATCAGCTCATCATAAGTTGAAAATACACCAAGCCAAACGTGCACTACCAGCATCTAATCGACCAGACAGCCCAGGGGAGCAGTGCAGTGCAGTGCAGCACAGCGTGGCCGCTGTCTCCCCTTGTGGCTGCAGGCTGACTGGGCACTGTCTTGCTACCACTGCCTGGCATCAAACTCCACGACAAGTGAACTGCATCTAGCTAGTCCCAGGAGAGATCCATTCTTAGAATTCCATATGCTTTCTACTGAATATGCCTGAATTTCACACTATCATAAAGTCGATAATTTGAAAATTAAGTCACCAGAATCTGGGGACTGTCTGTATTGTCCTTCACAATAGTTTATAATTCACAGAAGCTTTGAACTGTGGTTTCAGCCTATGAACTGAAAATCTTCTCCATCTGGGACAGTCCATAAAAGGGATAATCGGGAGAGTGCCTCTCTGCCAAGCTAACAAAAATGAATGAAATCCTCTAGGACCCTAAGTCTAATTTGTGCTTATTATTGTTTCCAAAAGATATTATGGGAAATTATCCACCTGCCTTTAGAGGTTAACCAGCTAATGAACGTGAAAAGCTGGAAATTTATCATGACTATTGTCTGCTTTGTTAGCTGAGGCATATGTTTACTTTTCTTGCTTTATAGATAATAAAGAAATTTCACAGATAATATGTTTACTTTATATTCCTTACTGAATTCAATCCTGCACCAATCAGAGTATGAAATTAAATGCTTGTTAATCAGATCTGCTGAAAGTCTAGAAATCTTTGGCATAAGAGCATATTATATTAAAAAGGGCACTAGACTGAGACTGTAAAGATCGGAACCTCGTCCGGGCTGTGCAACCTTATGACATTATTATAAAAATCACTTCATGTTTCTAAGCTTCAAATATCTCAAGTGAAAGAAAATAATAATACTGACACCTTCTCCCTGACCTTGGGAAAAAGGTATAAAAACATCTATGGAAATAATAACTTATAGCATCTTTTTTTTTTTACCACAGTTCATAATTTATGAAATTCTCACAGTACATATAGCCTATCATATTTGATTTTCATAACATTTATGTATTACAATATAAATAGCTGAGCATTTTCCAAATCATCAACTTCTAGTCACTTCTTGTTTAACAATTCTTTCTTCTACTTAACTTTGTGCTCTTGGTGTTTATTCAAAATAGTTAGGAGAAATCAAGTCACACCTTCCACATTTTGCTTGGTTACATCCTTAGCTAACTATATTATCTTCCACAAAGCACCAGAACACAATTCATCCAAGTTCTCTGCCTCTTTGTAACAAACATCACCTCTCCTCTTGTGCCTAATAACAAGTTTTCATTTGCATCTGAGGATTTACCAGAAACATATGGGAAGTCCACATTTCTCTCAACAGTCTCTTCAAGGCAATCAGATGTCCCTCAGAACCCTTCTTGCCTCTGCTCATACTTAGCTCATAAGCCACTTCTGTAATTTTAGGTGTTTGCTATAACAGTACCAAACAGCATTAGTCAGCTTGGGACGCCACAGTGAAGTTCACCAACTGAGTGGCATATAAAAGCAAAACTTACTTCCTTGAACTTCTAGAGGCTGAAAGTCTAAAGTACAGATATTTTCAGGGCTGGATTTATTCTGAAGCTTCTCTTCTTGGCTAGTAGAAGCCCATTTTTTTCTGATATTCCCACATAATTCCTTCCTATATGTCTGTGTTCAAGTTTTCTCTTCTTATGAAGACCCTGGTCAGGTTGGATTGGGCCTCATTTTAACTCAAGTACATCATCGAAGACCCAGTCTCCAATAGGGTCACATTCCAAAGTCCTGAGGGTTACATTTTCAACACATGAATGGATAGGAAGTGAGGGCACATAATTCAGACCATACCACGGAGTTACTCACAAGTGAGAATTAAAACTTCCAGTGAGAATATTAACATACAGAGAAACTTAAATTCATGTGTTTAGGATACTCAAGACCAAGAAACCCTGAGTTTCCTTGTTCAGTCTATTAGGGTAGCAAAATGTGTTGGAAATAAGTGTACCAAGTTGGTAGACCTATGAATGGTTTTCAGAAATGAGACAGAAAGATCAGTTGTGACCCCTGGAAATACCAGTGGTTTGGATGGAACTACTACTAAGTTCCCCAGTCAACACACTGTAGCATACCTACCTTAATCTGTTTGTGCTGTAATGAAATACCCAAGACTAGGTAATGTATAAGAACAGAAATTCATTTCTTACAATTGTGAAGTCTAAATTCAAGACGCCGACCTTCAATATCCGGTGGAAACCTTGCTGTGCCCCATATGGCATGAGTGAAAAGGGCAAGAGGGATGAATATTGTGATCTTCCCATGGTGGAGAGGGCAAGGGCAGGAGAGTCCTAGGCTAGTCCCTGCTGCCACTTTTTATAAGAAAATGCATCAGTGCATGGGGGCAGTTTTACAGCTTCCTCACCTCTGTAAGCTCCCACCTTATAATACTATCACATTGGCGATTAAGTTTCTACATGAGAAGTTTGGAGGCTACATTCAGACTAGAGCAATAGCTAACGTCTTTTGTAAACTGATTGAAGGTTAAAATCATGGCAATGTCATTATTCTAAGGCATAAGTACTTCTGCTGTGTGTTTAGAATTAAATGACACTTCATTTTCCCCAAAATTATAATCCTAAAAGTTAAACAAGTATTTATATTTACATCTTCACCATTCAAACAGTATAAATCGCTTCAAAACAAATGTGAAGCTAAGCCACCCTTCCCAGTAAATATGACTACAAGCTAACAAATGAGGGGTATGGTTCTGTTGGTGTATATCATTCCACGGGCTGACCTGAACCTCCCTTGACTCTAACTAGCTGGTTCGCTGCCAAGGTCACAGGTTTTGTCTTGGCCCTGGATCAAATCATCCCCTAATCATGCTGAGTTTCTGCTTTTTAAACTGGGAATTAACTATCCCAGAGATTTAGGATCACATCAGAAGTGCACTCTAAAATAGACATACATTCATTATATATCTAGGTGAGAAACACTTTTAAGTGCTGCTCTTTCATCTGAGTCTGTTCTTGGCTTTCAAAATGTATTTTTTGCACATGAAACTGTAAGTGTATATTTGTGTTCAAAAAGTATCATATAATAAATCTAGGCATTACTGTCAACCAAACACAAAAGAAATATAGAATGGTCTTTTAGTTGTGCCCTTAATTAAGATCTGTGGCTGTTCCAGAAATGAAAAAGATCAAGACAGTGGACTTAGTACCCAGCACCTAAGTCCAGGTCTTTCTTTCCTTGGGACTTTACAACTGTTAAAAACAAATTTGGGGCACAGCACCACCAATCAAGTTCTGAACAGTCATTTGGTGAGTGTACAAACACAGGAGACTGAAATAGTTTCTCACCAAGGTCACTTTGGGTCCAAAACTCCTGAGTCAATGCTCAGATTCCTTTATTTGTGGGTGCTAAGATCGGAATGTGTCCCCCCAAATGCACATATTCAAAATTGAAGCCCAGTGCAACAGTGGCAGGAGGTAGAGCCTAATGAGAGGTGTTTAGGTCAATGACAGCCATATCCTCAGGAATGAATTAGTGCCAAGTATCAAAGGACTTGAGGCTAAAGACTGATACTCTTCTCTGTCTCTGTCTGTATCTGTCTCTATCTCTCTGTCTCCATCTCTGTCTCTGTCTCTGTCTCTATGTGTTCCTCTCTCTGTGTCTCTGTCTGTCTGCCTATCTCTGTCTCTGTCTATATGTGTGTCTCTGTCTGTCTGTCTGTCTCTCTCTCTCTCTCTCTCTCTCTCTCTCTCTCTCTCTCTCTGTCCTCTTCTCCATTACACCATAGGATGACGTGGTGCAGTAAGAAGACACTACAGGCAGATCACTGGACCTTAGATTTCTCAGCTCCAGAACTGTAAGAAATGCATTTTATTTCTCTATAAATTACCTGCTCTGTAGTATTATGTTGTACCAACTCAAAAGGAACTAAAGCAGTAGGGGCCAGAGTAAAACCCTAAGATCCCTTCTCTGAAGGTCTCTGAGGATGCCAACTCTGTGCAGGATAAAAGTGTGTTCACTTGTTAGGCAACGTGCGGTGATAAGACAACCTGATGGATAAAGTATTTCTCCCTATGCATGTGTTTGTTCCATGGTAATTAATTTTAAGTGACAGTTGAATACTTGTGCCAAATAATAGGAAAATCAGATTAAAAAGTCAACCAGCTGGTTTTTCAACTTTCCTAGCAAGTCAGGATCAGTGCACCCTTGGTAAGCAGCTCTGTGCTGGACACCTCCTGGCAGGTCTCGACACAGGGACCCAGGGCAGTCAGATGGCCGCTGCTGTGGCTGTGTCCCATCATGCTCTGTGATAGTGGGCTTCTGAGAGGTTCCTGCACCCCATTTGCCCATCAGAGTGAATTATTGTCAATGCCTTTCAATTGGTCCCCATTCTTCCTCTCTATGGATAGAAAGGAAGCTCCAGTAAAGCTATAGACTGCAAATATAGAGCAGAGGAGAACTTGGTTGCTGAGAAGGAATAGGATAATACAAAAGATGATCTGAGGATATCTCAAAAGCGGCAGGACTCTAGCCTTTACAGCCTCAAAACTGCAAAGGTGAAAGCCTTTGCCTTGAAGAGCGCTCCAGGGCACCACGTTACAAAATGGTAGTGGCTTAGAGAATTCATTCCTTGGGGTTAGAATTCACTCAGTCATTTGGGTACTTGAGCCCTACAACCAAGCGAGAAGGAAGCCTGTGTGCTGCTCCAGCTCGTAGCAGACCTTGGCATCATCTACATTGTGCTGGGTTTAGGTGCATGCAGAAACCAGCACTTGGGGATCAGTGAGGATTCCACCAAGATTTCAGAAGAAGGCCTGGGAGGCCAGGCATTGTGCCCCTGAGAGGGCAGTGGTTGAAGCTGTATGAAACCAAATGTGAAAGGAGACCCCGGAAGTTTGGAGAAGCCAAGACTGTGGATCAGCTGAGCAAACCTGCAAAGAGTGAGCAAAGCCAACCAAAGAGAGATGCACGGGAGCTACAACCACAGGCCACGGGGGCAGAGCCACCAGGTTCTTCGGAGTTCACAACTTGCCACAGATTGTGCTGAATGCTGACCATGCAACTGTGGAATTTAATGTTTGGCCTGCTGGATTTTGGTCTTGTTTCATTCCCACTCCTTCTATTCACATCCTTCTCTTTATGCTTTTTGGAATGGAAATGTCTATCTTGTGCCTGTGTACACTGGAAGCATTGAAAGTGTTTGTCTTTCTTTTCATTTGTACAGGGCTCGCAGCTAAGAGTTTGCCTTAATTCTCAACTGTTAGGACTGTTTGGCAACTCTTAGAGCTGGACTATGTGCCTTTTGCATGGATCTTTAGGGGCCAAGGTTGGAGTTGTATCTTGTACCTAAGTGTCACCCCAAAACCTCAAGGGGTCATAGGTGGGGGATTTTGGAGGTGGCTTGATCTAGGGTGTGTGATCCTGGGATTAAAGGTATGATGCTGGGATTAAGGGTGCCCCACTCTGGCTGTAGGTGGCACCATCCAAAAGTCAGGGGATCTGTCAGAGATAAAAAGGGAGGGACAGGCTTCTCCTTTGCTGCTTTGCTACCTTCTGCCTGCCCAGAACTGCTGCTCCTCTGCAATGCCCCTCTGCCATGCCACCCTGCCTTGGAGCCAGCCAACTTTGGACTGAGACCTCCACAAACTGTGAGCCATAATAAACCTTTCTGTCTTTAACTTCAGGGGTTGGGTATCTTGTCTCAGAAACATGAAATTCATCTTCTGGAAGACCTTCCAAAGTCTCCCAGGACATAGAGAACAAAACCCCAGATCCTCACTGGAGCTTCAACCTGGTTGCCACTATATGTCTTAACTGAATCTCCTACCATGTCCCTATGTTCCCTGTCT
This sequence comes from Octodon degus, assembly GCF_000260255.1. Classification (NCBI taxonomy): domain Eukaryota; kingdom Metazoa; phylum Chordata; class Mammalia; order Rodentia; family Octodontidae; genus Octodon; species Octodon degus. Next base: position 4,739,645 of record NW_004524599.1, read on the forward strand.
GAATAAGCCTCACTGTCTTCTATCTTTGTGCCTTCTCCTCTTTTCTTCCTTCTTCCAACTTCTTCCTCTTCTCTTTCTCCTCCTCCTCCACCCATTCCTCTTTGTTTTTCTCAGTACTAGGGATTGAACCAAGGCCTTCATACTGAACTACATCCCAAAACATTTCTTTTTTTAATTTTCTAAGATTTGAGACAGGGTCTTGCTAAGGCTGGTTGAGCATTTTCAATCTAGTGTGTGACCATAAGGGTGACAAAGTTAACACTGCTTCGTTTCTGCTGTCCAATCTTCAGACCTCACTCCAGTTTCAGTGTCTGTCCCTGTGACACCCTTTGTAGCCAAAAGATTCAAGACAAAAGTCTGCATTGTAATTGCTTGTTGTGTTTTTAGTCTCCAACATGAAACAGTCCCTCGGTCTTCTAGTGGCTGTTATAACTCTGATTCTGTTGAGGAACGCAGATAACTGGATTTGAACAGTACCCATGAGTCTCATTTTCCCTCATGGTACATTGCAGTCAAATCCAGGTCACACAGTATTGGTGGAAATGTCACAGAATTAATGCTGTATGCAGGATCAGCTATGTGATAGACAGGGCTAACTCCAAAATGAAATACAAGGTCCTTGTTTGAAAATTACTGAGAATTCCAAGAAAGTGACAGCAGAGCCTAAAACCAACCGTGGGGCTTGTAACTGTGGAGGCCCTGTGGGACTGCAAAGGTCACAACCTGTGAAACTGGCCCATCCGTGATCCTCATGTGCAGTTCACCACATGGCAAATGGTTCTGCCTTATATACTACCCATGTTAGCTTCTACCATTAAAGGGGTCCACCAGCTACCTCCTATAAACTTTCTCCTTTGTATTTAGTGTTTGCAGTAAGATATTTTATTTATTTATATGAATATAATCTCATGGTTTCTGACTTTATTCAATGATTTTGTAACTCATTGCCATCTTTATTTTTCTATACATGCAGTGAGTTTTAACACACATAGATAAGAGTGCCCACAATCATCATACAGAGCACCTTCAGCATCCCCCAAAATTCCCTTGTGCTGGTCCTTTGTCATCAAATCCTCCCACTTTCCAAGCCCAAGCAATCACCGAACTTCATCCCCATAGTTTTTCTTTGTCCAGAATGTCAGATATGTGGACTCATACTGCATGTACCCTTTCAACACTGAAGTGTTTCACTCAGCGTAATGCCTTAGTGACTCATCCATGCTGCTTCCTGAATAGGTTTCTGTCGCATGAATGAATACAATGTGTTTATCAAATCACCCATTTGTTGTGTTAAAAGTGTTTTGTTTAAATGAATGAGGCTTTCCACCTTGAGGGCCCTGGACATGCAGGGGAGAAACAGTGAGGGCTGGAACCAAGCCATGACTGTGGGGCAGGCAGGAGACCCAGCATAAGACCATCAGGAGAAGGCATAAATAGGCTTGAAAGGTAAAGATGCAGCTCCACACACAGAAGAGGAGTGTGAAGGGGCCCAGCTAGTGGTGCAGGAAAACCATGTTCTCTTCTCCTCATTCATGGTGGAGGCAACACAATGTAGAACTGTCCAGGAAGATGTTAGCCATGTCCGGAGGCCAGGGAGAAAGGTCTGGGCTAAAGGTAACAATAAGGGGGAGCTGTCATCACCCCACCAATGGCAGTGGAGTGGGAAGTACAGAGGTGGGCTGGGGGACAGTCCTCCTCCTGGCACTTACTCTTCTGCGAAACCCATTCTCACCCCAAGCTGCCTTCTTTTTATATTGTGTTTGAGAGCAGCTGGGCTCAGAACCACATCTCGGCATCTCTGGAACTTGCTCAGAGACAAAGGGAGGGGACACAGCTACACATCTCCAGCATAGGAGTGGGCAGCTGCTCCAGGAGAGGACCCTGACCTCGGCTGCCTCCACCCTGGCTGGGGTCCAGGAAACTGCTCCTCCCACTCATATAAAAGCAATATGGCATCCATGCTTCTCTGAAGATTCTTCTTAGCACTGGTAATGCAAATTTGCATTTCAAAATATTATTGTCACTCACTGAGTAAGCTAAAGGAAATGATTATAGACATATGTATTAATTAAGTTACCTAATTTCCAAAATCAAACATTCTAATCTAAATGACAGCAAAACAAAAACAAAAACAGTGACAAGATCCCAAGGCCCAGGCTGTCATACATCACAGGAGCAGCATCTAGCAGAATAACCCTCGCCCTGGCTGCTAGATTTCCTTTGCTCCAGCTCTGCCTTTCTGCAGTGGCCAGGAATGCAAAAAGTGTCATGTTATTGCCCTTCAACACAAAAAGCCTAAAAGAATATTTCATCAAAGCTTTACTGAAAATAAGCCTTAGGCCAGCCAAATAGCTCAGCAGATTAAAGTGCCTACAAGCAGGCGCAGGGGCCGGGGGTTCGATCCTGAGGTGGGCTGAGATGGTGATTGAGACTGGGCATGGCGACCCGCACCTGTAATCCCAGCTCTTGGGAGGCTGTAAACAGGAGGATCACTACGAGTTCGATCTAGTAGTGAGACCCTGAATACCCTGTAGACCCTTCCCTAACACACACACACACACATACACACACACCCCAAAAAAACCTTTTTTCAGGCTGGAGCTATAGCTCAGTGATACAGCACTCCTAGTTCAGGTAGAGCCCTGAGTTTCCTCACCAACACCATAAAAACAAATAGACAGAAGTACATATTGTAATTAACTTATCATATAATTTAAATTTTTTTTTCACTTATGTATTTGGTACAGAGTCTCACTACACAGCTCGGACTGGTAGTGATCTTCCTGTTTTCAGCCTCCCCAGCGCCGGGTTTACAGGCATGTGCCACCATGCCCAGACTCACTGGCCTGCTTGACATGGAGCCAACACTTACCAGACAGACATACAGACCCTGAACTGTCTCCCCAGCCTACTTGGTACTTCTTTATTAGTTAGATGAGTGAGTGAGAATAAATGAAAACAAATGGATGCAAAGGAACAGGGTCACCACGCTGTCCCTTGGGGAGGCTGGTGGCTGTCTGCTTTCTGTGCTTGCAAAGCAGTGACCTTAGCACATCTCTGGGACCACCTTTCTTTGTTGCCTCCCTGAGCCTGGAACATGTCACATGCAGAAGGGTATGTCAGAGAGGAGCAGGCATGAGGGGAGGTCGTTCAGTGTTTGTGACTAAAAGCAAGAGTGAGGAGGCCCCACCACTAATGGCCAGGATAAAGGTGAGTGTCTCGCAGTGTAAACAACTTGAAGCAGCTGGTGAGAGGAGGCCCCCAATGGCCAGCTCCCTGCTAGCTAATTAGCAGCCACTCACCTGAGATGACACCATAATCTGGAACCTACTGGAACACAAAAATTACTGTTGCTCTGAGTTATTCTTCCTAATTAAATAATGTAGGATCAAGTTGAAGGAGTCTACTTTCAAACTCCAAGCTGGACTTTCAGAAGAAAGGTAGGAAATCCCACTAGCAGAGAAAGGACAATGATGACAAAAAACAGCAGTATTTGCTAGTTCAAATGTACATGTTCTACAGTTACATGATCTTGAAAAAAAAAGTCTGAGCATGCTTTCATTCTAGCCAGGAGGTCCAAATGCCTCCACCCATTCCGCACATTGCGGAGCACCTATGAGGAGCTTCACCCTGAGAGGCAAGTGACACAGCATTCTATGATAAGAAACCAACCTTTCCCCCATAGATGGAGAGGTGTGTGACGGCGGCATTTTGGAGCTCATGAGGGCTGAGTGTTGAATATCTGGAGTTTTCTAAATCAGTTTCTAAATATAGTCATTGTTCACAATTACAATGCAAGAAATTATCATTCTTCATAGATGACTGTTATGGTGTCTGTGTATTTGCCCCCCAAGGCCTCATGCAATCACTGAGGCTCAGTTTTACAGTTTGTGTTTAGCTCATGATCTGTCAGGATTATGGGTCTGAGTACTGCTGGGATTATGGGTGTGAGTGCTGCTGCCAGCTGGAGGTGAATGGAGCGTAGGAGAGACAGAGAGACAGACCTGCTCTCTGTAGCCACTGTTGCTGCTTCTCCATTTTGCTCTCTGCTCTTTGCCACCACCATGAAAGGTTTCTCTCTGCCCTGAGCTACTCTGTCTTGGAGCTAGCCAAGTGGAGACTGAAATCTCCAGTAACTGTAAGCTAAATAAACCTCTCTTTCCTTCATTTTTGGTATCAGGTATTTGTCCCGGCAACAGGAGAAGAGTAACCGAGACAATGACATTGCACTCTACGTAGAAGACCCCCAAAAACTCTACCAAAAAGCTTCTATATTTAATAACCAAATTCAATTGCATTGCTGGATACAAAGCTAACACCCAAAATCAATAGCACTCCTGTACACAAACAACAAACTCACTAAGAGAGAAATTAGGGAAACCACACCCTTCACAATAGTATCCAAAAACTGAAACACTTAGGAATCAATCCAGCAAAGGAAGTAAAGGATCTATATATTGAATACATCACTCTGAGAAGAAAAAGAAAAAAAAAAAAACATCAAAGAAGATTTCAGAAAATGGAAAGATATTCATTGATCCTGGGTAGGAGAAAAATCAACATTATGAAAATGCCATACTCCAAAAACTGTTATACAAATTCAATGTATACCTCACAGGTCTAAAGAAAACATTCCTAACATTCATCTGGAACCAGAATAGAACTAGAATAGGAAGGTAATCCTGGAGAAAAAAGGCAAGGCAAGAGGTTCACAATACCTGGCCTGAAATTATACTACAAATCTACTGTAATAAAATCAGCATGGTGCTAGCAAGGAAAAAAAAAAAAAAAAAACAGAGCTGAGGATCAGTGGAACAGATTAGAAGATGCAGACACAACTACAAACATGTTCAGCCATCTTATCTTTGACAAAGGAACCAAATATGTTCACTGGAAGAAAGGCAGGCACTTTAATAAATGGTGCTGGAAAAAACAACTTTCCATATGAAGACTAAAATTAGACCCATGACTATCACTATGCACTACACAACAGTCAAAATGGATCAAAGATCTAAATATTAAAGCAGAAATACTAAATCTATTAGCAGAGAAAGTAGGTAGAAATCGTGAAGATGTATGGGTAGACAAAGAATTCATGAACAAAACCCAAACTGCATGGGAAATACTTTAAAGAATCAACTACTGGGCTCTCGTCTTATTAAAAGGTTTTTGCACATCAAATGAAATCACCAACAAAGTGAAAAGAAAACCCACAAATTGGGAAAAAATTAGCTGACTGTCCCTCAGACAAAGAACTGCTATCTAGAACATATAAAGAATTTTTAAAAATCAGGCACCCAAAATTCAGACCCAATACAAAAATGGGCACCTGAGACGAATATTAACTTCTCAGTTGAAGAAATATAAATGGAAAATAAATATACCTAAAAAAGTTCAACATCATTGGTCATTCAAGAGATACAAATTAAAACAACACTGAGATTCCATCTCACCCCAGAAAGAATGGCTATTATCAAGAAATCAACCTGTAACAAATGCTGGTGGGGCTGTGATGAAAAAGGAACCCTTTTCCACTGTTGATGGGAGTGTAGGCTGGTGTGACCACTGTGGAAATCATGTGGAGATTCCTCAAAAACTAAAAGGTCCCGTTTGACCCAGCTATTCCCCTTCTGTGTATCTTCCCAGAAGAATTGAAAACATCACACCACAAAGCTATATGTGCACCTATGTTTATAGCAGCACAATTTGTAGCAGCTAGCTCTTGGAGATAACCAGAATGCTCATCAACAAAGAAATGGATAAAAAGATGTGGGATTTTTATACAATGGAGTACTACTCAGCTATAAAGAGAGAGAAACTCAAGACTTTTACAGGCAAATGGATGCAACTAGGGGCCATACTCATAAGTGAAATAAATAGATTCATGTATATAAACATTGTATTGTCTCCCTAATGTAAGAAACAGATGTATAAAAGAGTAAATAAGATCCAAAAGGTACAGTAGCTATTGTGAAAGGGAAAGAAACTGCTCAAAAGGAAAGAACAACTGGGATGGGGGAAAGGAGAAAAGAAGGAAGGGGGAAAAAAAACAAGACAGCTAAGACAATTGTATTACTAATTTCTACTGGTTCATTGAAAGGAACAAATAGAGCTTATATTGTTCGATCAATTTTCCATACCTATATCTGGTAATCTAAGTAATTACTTTCAAGATAACATCATGAAAAATAATAACTATTGTTAGTTTCCTATCTTGCTTTGAAATTCTATAGTTTTTTATTCTCCTTAAAATAAAAATAATACAATTCAATTCAATTAAAAGTGAAAGTTTAATAAATACTCAAAATACATCTTCCTAAGTATTTCGCCCCGTTTTGTTATTACCCACACCACAGGAGAATTGCTCTTTGGGGGTGGCAGCCCCACTTCCTCCTTTGATTTCTTCTCTCTAAGCATGTGCAGCTCTAGAGACCTGACCCCACTTGTGCTCCCAGAGCAGCACGGGTCCTGCAGAGCTCCACGGGTCCTGCAGAGCTCCTGCTCAGTGTTGTGACTTTATCTTAAGGTATATTTGTAAGGGGGCTGAGGAGATAGCTCAGAGACATCAGTGCCTGCCTAGAAAGGGCAAGGTCCATTGTTCAATCCCCCGTAACCCCGAGCGTGAAGTGCTGGCCCAGACAGTGTCAGGCCCTGGAACAGGGTATGGTGGCACATGCCTGTAATCCTAGCACTAGTGAAGCTGAGACAGGAGGATCACTGACGTCTGAACTGCAGAGTGAGACCCTGTACCAAAAAATATATTTGAAAAAGAACTATAAACTATAAAAAAAATGAGCAAATTGTAAATTTTTGAGATATTAACATAAGTTTTTTTGTGTGTGATATTTATATGCTAAAGACATTAGGATCACCACCAAAAACAAAACAAAACAAAACAAAACAAAATAATATACCTAGGAAGGAGGTAGAGAAGAAAAATTTCAGGACAGAGCCAGACAGAGGCCAGAGAAGAAAAAAGCTGGCCTGGGAAGCCACCAAGCTTGTCAGTGCTGACAGCTGGGCCACAGCTGAGAAGGATGAGAGGGCCCACGTACTCTAGGCCTCTGGAAGGCCTCAAATAAGCTTTCCTAGAGACCACGAGGAGCATCTATCCCTAACAGTTAAGCCACTCCTGGGGACCCATGTGCCACAGAATATCCTAACTAACTGGAAATAATCCCAACTCAATTATAGCTCATTATAATCTCATTTGCATTGTGGTTTTGACTTCCCACCAGGTGCTGTGGGCACCATGACAGCTCCTCAAAAATCCACAAGGAGACAAGAACTCCTCCTTCAGCAGCAGGGAGAAGGCCTGCCCCCGGCTGGAGTGAATCAGCACCAATTCAAAGAGCTGCTCCTTCTCTGTAAAAGCCACATGGAGACTCTGAAGCCAGGCCTCACCCTGAGAAACACAGCCTACCAAGTCAACCTGGGACATCGAGAACCTACAACAGTCATCGCCCCCAACAACAACACAACCTGTCCAGTCCACCAGGCTCAAACACATCATCACGGATACTGGTCATCCTCGAGGGATTCTCCCGCCGTCCTTAAAACGTAGCTGTCCCGAACCAGCGGGTCAGTCAAAGAAGGTCACCTGGGAGAGGAGCGGGGAACTGAGAAGGGGACAAAGGACAGGAGACGTGAGAAAAGGAGACAAGACAGGCTTCCTATCAAGTCTCGTTTATTCAGGGGAGGTGCTGGGTATATATAGTGGAGGCACAGGAAATGACGTCAGCGGGTAAAAGGCGCGAGTAACTAGGCAACCGGGCTATGACAGGAAGTCCCACCTCCGGGGCATAGCAGGAGACTTATGGGAAATAGGCGGGGTAAGAAGAATTAGGAGCTTAGCTCAGCAGAGGTAGGGGAAGAGGAAGTGATGCTGATGCACCAAGAGAATTTTACAGGTTAGAGGCACTCAGGTGACCATTAAGGGCTATATGGCACGGAGTCATAATGTGGCAGATTCACAGGATCTAGAAAAAAATTCACTTGCAATAGTATTGGAGGCCTGGAGTTATTGTGCCTCCCACACGTACCCATGTGGCTCTTGAGATGCCAAAGTCTGGGCTTCCTTCAGTAACACTGCACAGCAGAAGGCAAGCAAGCCAGATCCAATGCAGTAGCATTCTATGGAAACTCTCTCCTGATGAAGGCACCACGCCTGCCGCCAAGCACACATCCCAGGGGCTGCCAGCATCTTCAGGCAGGGGCACCACAGGAGAGATCTGCGTGCCGCATCTGGGATGCACATTGCCACACTTCTTTCCCCAGGCGGAATCCCAGCCCCCCGCCACACTCAGCCTACTCAGGGCAGTGTCTTCTCTACAAGGAAGAACAGGCCACAGCAGCCACACACTCACAAAGGAAAAGTTGGCTTTAATGAAGTATTTGCATTAACTTCTCAGAGCAACAGAGATGTCTGGCTAAGGACAGCAGACGAACAAAGCAGAGCCAATAATCGTTACAGAGCCTGCAGTGCTTGGAGGCGTAATGAGCTGGTGTTCAGCTTGCACGGTGACATGGCACCCCCTAAGTCATCCACACATGACATACAAGGCATGTGACCCTAAGATGAGGGAAGTTAGCATGGCCCATTGCTCAGATCAGCAGGATGGTGAGCACAAGGACAGAAAAACCCCGGGGTCCCCTGAGCAGGTGCCAGATGGTAGAAAGGAGGCTAGCTGAGCAGAAATGGGGACATCTCTTGTCTATGTAGCACAGCTAGTCCCTTGCTGGCAGGCGGCAACCTGCATAAGGATGGCTGTCATTTTTGCTTTAGTGACACAAAGTCCCTCTGCTTCTGGCATTTGTTCCTCTTTGTGTAGTCTTGTGGGAGGGAAGATCCCAGTCACTAAGGTCTCTACCTTTTCTTTCCACTTCCTCCAAAATCCCAAAAGACGGAGGAACACCAGGAAAGAGGGCAGCTCCTAATCTATGCCAATGGTCATCCTTGTGCTACACACATATATAAGGAAAATTTGTTCAATGGTAGAAAAGAAGGGCTGGGGTCTCCAGAGAAGGTGTGGAGTGCCCAGAACCCTGCTCAGGGTGGACCAGGTCCCATCTGTGCACAAAGCAGCGAATCGAAGGTGGGACCCGAGTTCCCAGGCCTTCTGCTGGCAGCCCAGGAGACTCTCAAACTTCTTGACATTTTGATCAAGATAATCTCCCCTTCCTGGCAGCAGCATGCAGATAAATGTGTCATGTTCTGTCTCACCGCTGTCTCTGACGGCTCCCCAGGAGAACCAGCTCGTGTCTCTCTGCCCTTCAAGCTGCTGGTCCTTTCATCTCAGTTCCCTGCAGTCATCTATCTGCCCACACTGTGTGGGTCCAGCACGCTATGCACCTGCCCCGCACACCAGCACCTGAGCCATGTGGACAGCAAGGAGGATGAGGGGAAACAACACCCTTTAATATGTCTTTAATAAGGATCTCTCTCTCTCTCCCAAATGTGTATGTGTAGATGAGTTCGTGATCGGAACATAGACCAGCAAGAGACATTCTCCTGCTCTCTGTCCCTGCAGTTAAGGCTACCTCCAAGCCTTACCCAAGGGCAAGTGGGCAATCGTGGGTCTGCAACCCCCAGTGGACTTCCAGGGTGTGCCTGCAGAAATACAGCTCCTCTGTCGCATATCCAGAAAGTGCAGCACAGTCTTGGCTTGAGAGTCGGCGTTAGGGAAAGTTGGTGAAGAGTGAGGAAGGCACTCGGAGCGCTCACTGGCCTCCATCCTCCTCACTGTTCTTTCCTTTCTGCATATGTCCCCACCTGCATCCACCCAGATTCTCATAATTCTTGGCATCTTTCTCAGAAGCCCAAACATGGTAGTGCACATCTCTAATTCCAGAACTTTGGAGACTAACGCTAGAGAATATTTAGTTCAAGGTCAACCTGGATGACACCGTGAGACCGCCTCAAAATAAACAGCCATGGTTTTCTCAGCCTGTGATACCAAATAATTACCATCATTACCTGACTTTTCCTACCTCATTAATCTTATGAACCGAGACTCAAGTCCACCCTCAACCCTCCAGTTGTCTCTGTAGTCCCCCAAGTGTACCATGAAGGTGTTCACCAACTTCAGTCCTGGTCTGCACCTGGATGTACAAAAAAGAGGTACCTCTTCTCTGTCCAGAGGCTGGTGCCCTGGTGTGGACCCAGTCTGCCTTGGCCCCTCTGCTTCCAGGTGGCAGCGAGCATGTGGCAGCAAGTAGGGAAACATCTTCCCTCCACCCTGTACTTGTTATAGCACCTGAAGCCCAAAGCACTACAGTGCAGAACCTCCTTGGACCTTGCAGAACCTCCTTCTCCTCCCACTGTCCACCCTACCTCTGAAGTCAGCCTCCCAGGCAGGGGAGAAGGTACAATGTGCTCCGCTCCACACACACCTGTCTCTCTCTTCCGTACCCAGGACCCAGACATGAGCCCTTCATCCCTCTTCCATTTAAAAACAAACAAAAGGAGACCCAGTCCTAGCCCAGGTCCGGTGAGTGTGCGGAGAGTTTCCTGCTACCCTGCGCCGGCGGGACCAGTCCCAGCCCAGGTGCAGCGTGGGCCGG
>NW_004524599.1:4757207-4803067 GCF_000260255.1 Octodon degus
TTGAAACTGTACTTTCGATTTGATTTGAAACTGTCTCATTGCTATATGTTTATCAATAAAACTTTGAAAAGAAAAAAAATAAAAATAAAAATAAAAACAAACAAAAGCTGCTGTGTCTTTCAGCCCAGATAAATAAATGACCTGGGCAGTACAGATAACCAACTCCATTTACACAAGGAGAGAGGGACTGTTGTACCTTCTCCTGCCATAGGTGTTGAGGAAGAACCTCTAACATCACCTTGGATGAGATTATGTCAACACATATAGGCTCTGGGCTCCCTGAGAGGAGACTCACGCCAATCGCTCAACAGTATGTTTGCATTCGGATTCTACACCCATTAAGTAACAGTTGCCATAGCTAGCATTTAATGAGCACTCACTAGAGATCAACACAGGCTGGACTTGGGAATAGGAGTTCCCCACTCCCGCATGTCCAACTTCCTAAATAAAAGTTTTTGGCCTTAAAGACTGGGCAACTGACTTTCAACCCCTTTCCCTCCTCCCCATACTATTACCAAACCTTCTCCAAGACTGGTGCAGTGCCTAGAAAGGCCCAGAGCACAAGCAGAATCAGGGTGTGCTGTGGTGGGATGGAGTGGCATAGATAAGAAACACTTGTGCTTTCTCAATGGCCTCCATAGACATTTACTTTGCCATTGCTAACTCCTCGGAAAGAAGTGCCCCCTACTGCAGTTTCCTCCCCACACTCTAAAGCTTGGGGAGGAGATCCACAGGGCACAGCATGACAAGCTGCACAGGGGCAGCACTGTGAAGGGCAAGTTGTTTGCATGTGGGGACTGGAAGTGCAACCATTTCTACCGCCGCAGGGTGGGGGATGTATGGAGTTTATTTTTTTGTGATAATGTAATCTATTCAAGAAATTATTAAGTGAAATATGTCAGGAATGGATAAAGATTGATCATATTTTCTCTTTTCTTAATTTTAATTTTTTATATTAATTTTATTGAGAAGTAGCAATGAGACAGTTTCAAAACAGGTTAGTAGGACAGTTGCAATAATTGATAATTGGATATTGTTGTCTTTGTAGTAGTTAAAACAGTACATTTATACACACAAGATGGTTAAGGCAATGATCCTGAGAATCTCCATCAGGTTTTTGAAACTAGCAGTTAATTGGAAGGATTCTCACCCTGACTAACTATATATGCTGATACCTGTGAACTAAGCAACTGCCCTGAAGATAGCAATGTGTAATACTAGGGTCATGCCTGGCATGCCTGTCATTCTGGTCTTCTAAAAGCATACTGCTTCTAATGTCATATCAATTACTGTTATACTCTCAAGTAAATGTTTTTTTTTTTTAAAAAAAAAGGTAATAAATGAAAACAAGAGAAAAGCAAAAAGTTACAGGACTGTCCTGCTACAATGTTGAATACAGTTAGATTTCTCAATTTCTGTGTAAAAATTTGTAAATGCTTATGGAGTTTAAATCTCTGTTTGTTTAAAGCATCTCCCGGGCTCCTATCCTGACTACTTGTTTTGGTTTTCTATTTGAATGAAAATCCTAGCAAAGACAACACCAGCGGCCATTACCATTATTGAGCATATAGGATCTTCTATGGTTTTCTGGAGATCATCCACTCCACATGCTGCAGAGTCCCCACTGCAAGGATGCCCTACTGACCACCTGCAGGGCGCCACTTGCACATTGCCAAGAGGCTTATTAAAAAAAAATAGAGGCTCCTGGGAAAAGAAGCTCCCCCTGCAGATTCCCGTTCAGAATGTCTAGCAAGAGTCTCAGGAAATGAGTTCTTAAAGTGCCCCAGTTCAGGGGTCACTGCAATTAATATCTCCTGACACAAGTTTCTCCAGGCTATGATTATGCACCTCTGGTGCTACTCAAAGCACTCCAAAACGATTTCAGTCAAGTCTGCAAGTGCCATCAAGCCAAAAGTCTCACCCTGTCTCGTCCATCATTTTCTGTGTTCTTCTGAAATGAACTGACTGGCCCAATCTTTTTGGCAGAGACAGCTCCTCAAATATCAAAGCCAAGTATGAACGATTGCCTGGGGCCAGTCTCTTCCATATTATGAAGCACTGTTGTCAGCAGTCATTTGGGGCCAATTCTTCTAGATCATCTTCTAAAAAGCCAGAATCTTTCAAATTTTAATCCTTTAATATTTTTAAAATCTTTTGTAGCGCAGCCCGATTCTCAGACGTGCTTGGTGCTTATTCACTTGCTCATCTCACTCTCACAAACCACCTGCTAAGCACCAGCCATTCTCTGTCGGAGGATACAGCAAGGAACCCCATGAAGTCCTGGACCTCGTAAAGTCTACCTCCTGTGCTAGTCAGTGTGCCATCGCTGTGGCAAATTACCTGAGCTATTTAATTTATATGAAGGAAAGGTTTATTGTGGATCTTGGTTTCACAGATGATTACTTTGACTCCAATTCTTTTGAGCTCGTGGCAAGACAGAATCTTGGGGCAGGGAGGACGTGGCATAGTAAAGCTACTCACCCCATGATGCCTAGGAAGGAGCAGGGGGAGGATGGGCCAGGTCTCAGTATCCTCTTCCAGGGTGCCACCCCAGTGACCTAACTTCCTCCCACTGGACCCACCTCTCCAAGCTTCCACCACTCCCAGTGGTAGCACAGACTAGCACCAGACTTTTAGCATATGGACCTTTGGGCAACGTTCAACATTCAAGCGCTAGCACTTTCTAGTGAGGGTGACAGACAGAGAGAAAAACCAAATAGATGGGATAAGTGAAAAGAAGAAATTAGGCAGAGTGTGAGGGTTCAGCAAGGAATAAAGAGGATGCACTCAATAAGCATTTCTCAATCTGAAGTCTAATAGGCCTTTATTTTGGTCCAAAGAGTAAAATATGCTAAATGAATGCTGTGAGCCTGGGTCATTATTCTTCAGTCTTCAGGGAAGCTGCTGTTGGAGAGAAAATTCCTTATTGCCACCAGCAGGCACTGCCTAGGAGCAGGACCTCCTTCTGCGATGCGGAGTCCGCAGAGACCATCTCAGCCACGTGGACACAACCCCACCAACTGCCAAGCAAACCACTACTCAACACCCCTCTCCACCAGGAAAAGCTTCCAAGTAAAGAAACATTATGTTGATAATAAGAATTCCACACCGAGAATTTTCTTTCCTTATGTGTGCAGAACCAGAAGTCTAGCATAATGGTAGGTCAGAGTTCAGTTTTAGAACAAAAAAAAAAAAAAAAAAAAAAAAAAAGATTGTTTTCCAGGACTCATCTTTGAGGTGGAATGAATGAGCTCTCCCCACGGAAGTAAGAAATCATTTACTTCCCTGCAGCCTCCAGGCAGTTTATTTGGAACGTTGGCACAACGATCTCCTCTCACTGAATATCACTTGATTGATGAAGGAGTCGGTTGTTTTCATACAATGTAGGTCCTACCAAAGTAGCTACTGAGGGAAAGGAGTCTAGGAAAAAATGGTGGGGTGCTTAGGGTCAGAGACAAAATTATAAATCATTTTTTTACCACTCCCAACTGATAGCCCTGAGCCTGTGATAGTCATTGTTCCATCACTGTAACAAACACCCAAAATAAACAAATTTAAGAAGAGGAAAGGTTTATTTTAGCTCAGGGTTTCAGAGGTTTCAGTCCATGAAATCAATGGGATTGGTTGGCCCCATTGTCCTATGGTCCTGTGGTCAGGCTACACCTGTGACAGCGAGGGTGGAGTAGAGGCACCTGCTTACCTCATGGGCTGGAGAGTGACCCAATAGGATGAGGAGGGCCAAGGTCTCAGTAGTACCTTCATGGCCCTCCCACCACCTAAACCTCCCACCACACTCCACCTCTTTATGTTCCACCAAGTCTCATTTGCACCTAGTTGAGGATGAAGCCTCTACCACATGGTCCTTTGAGGTACATTTAGGAACCAAACTAAAGCAGACCCTATTGTTAAAATAGTCTAAAATCCAGAGTAGATATCTTCTGTACCAGATTTCATTGGCATTCAGAAGGCTTCAGCAAAATCCCAGAGTCACGAGTTAAATCACTACTCTACAGCAGCGCATCTCCTGTACTATTCTGCACACACGGTGCTTTCCTGCTATGGCGGAGGGGCAGGTGTCTGGCAGGCATCCTCTTACCTGGCTGCCCTTTCCCTGGAGTAGCTGGGATTAATGGTGATATGCTTTGGCATCTATAGCCATCTCTCAGTCACTCACTTCGCCTGCTGGCTCTACCTGACTACAGGTGCTAGGTAGAAAAAACACATCCAACACTGAAGCAATAATAATTTCAAGAATAACTACCACTTATTGAGTACTTTCTGTTGTCCAAAGACAACAGTGTTGTTTAAAGTTCATCATTGACTCTGCCTTGTCCCAGAATCTGGCCGGCTCTTTCCTCCATAGAACAGAACAAGTATCCAAAGGGCTGAGGGAAAGAGTTAAGGATAGAGAAGGGCTGGGGGGAAAAAATCTGAAACAAAACGTTTCATTTCAAAGTCTCTTTCCCTGTAAGCTGAGGATAGGAAAAAACAAAGAAAGCTAACTGACTGACTAACATGAGGTTTCTTTAGGTCACCGCTTTTGTGCAAGGATTCAAACACAGCACACCAGCTGAAACTGGGACATTTGTGGCTAGTTCTCACTTCTGGTTTCTTGAAAGGTCACATAAACAGGTTAGTTTTGGGATGGTAGTGTAGAACTTTAGCTTGAGTGACTTCACTTTGATTTTTAGTGTGATCTGTGCGGTCCAGTGGAGGAGCTTAGTCCAAAATAATGGCTTACTGAATGTTTTGTTTAACACTGTGTGCGGTATTATTCACACAACATACAATTTAGTTACCCTCCCTTCCTCCTGATTTATAGTGTGGACATTTACACCCATATTATTTTTGTGATAGAGATTCAGGCAATTTTAGAAAATAGCTGAGAAAGTGAAACCAAGGGAAAATCTGAATAGATGAGATCAAACTGAAACAGCCCACTCTTCTGTTTTTCCTCTGACGCCCACAAGGGGGCGTGTTGACGGACAGTTACAGCTGTGGCTGTCCTGGATTCCGGGATCCACTCCAGGAGATGCCTACCTTAGCCACAGCAGGCCTGACTTTGGACCAATCAGTGGGATCCAACTAGAAGGCTTGAATTTAGAACAAATTTGGGCCAATCAGCAGGCTTGAATTTGGACCAATCATAAGCCTGCTGCTTTTTTTTTTTTTTTTTTAATCTTTTTGACACAAGGTCTCACTACTCAATTCAAGCTGGCCTTGAGCTCAATTTGTAGCTCAGTCTAGTCTTGAACTCATAATGATCCTCCTGCGTCAGCTTCCCAAGTGCTGGGGTTACAGGCCTGCACCTCCTCACCTGGGTGCTACTGCTAGTAAAGCACCACTCTCCTCACTCCTCCACTGGGCCGGCTCCTGTTATGTAATGATCCCCTATGCTGTAGCAAAGGCTCTGTTGAAATAAAATTGCCCTCCGCCGGTAAGTCTACTGTAAATCTACTTGTGATTCATTCCTTGGGTAGTATGGACTCAGAAGGCTCAGTCTCAAGTAAACAAAGCCAGAACTTTGTGGGACTTATCTGTAATCCCAGTACTTTCCGAGGCTGCGACAGGAGGATCACAAGTTCAAGATAAGCCCGAGCATCTTAGTGACGACACAGGACCTGTCTCACAAAATAAGTAAAACTTGTAAAGGACTAGGGATACAGCTCAGAGCAAAGGCCCTGTGTGAAATCCACGGGACCATATTTTTTTTCTAAATGATTGAGAAAATGAAAGAGAGCGAAACACTAGGGACAGCTACCTCTGAACAGTTTCAGTGCTAGCAGCAGAAATCAGTGGCTGAACCTACTGCACCGCTGAGCAGCAGCTGTAACCAGTGACTTACGGTCTGGGGCTGTAACTCTAGGGGCCGAGCACTATTGACGCTCAAAACCTGGAGCTGCTAGCCGAGCCCCACTCCGTTGCCAGTTCATGATTTCTTTCCAGTCCCAGCAAAAGACCCCCCACTGACTGACAGTAGAACCCTCAGGTTCATTTGCTTTTAGTTTCTTCTTTTTACCACCAGTTTTAAAGGTCACCTACATAAGCACTATACTCCTATTAGCTTTGCTACACATACCACCTCTGCTGACAGACTGATCCCAATGACAGTGGGCAGCGACATGTTTTAAGAATTTAGAGTTGGCTCAAACCAGCTGCCCTTCATTTGGACAGTATCCTGAAGAACACAAAGTTCCAACACTGACACGGCCGTTTTCTGAGCGGGGGAAGAGCCCCAGTGCATACATGTGTGCACACCACCATTTACGTCACCGCCTCTCACCTCCAGGCACTTTCCTGGCACCTCAGCCCTCCGGCTCTAATGCCTCAATTGCCCAAAGGCCTTATTCTGATTGGGGATGCAGATCTGCACCTAAAAATCCCTCCCCCCACATCTGGCCACCTCATGAATATAAATCTCGTTGGCCAAACTCATTGCTTTAGTGAGTGACAGTGTGTATCAGGCAAACTGGCCTCATTCCACAAGTTGCAAAGCTGGGATTTCAAGTCATGCATACAAATTTGTAAAATCTGGACTGTAATAGCTTCCTCCTTCTTACCTGACAGAATTTTCAGAGCAGAAATTTTCTTTGGAAAACGAAGGACCTTTAGAGCCAGGAGGAGGTTTTCGTTTTCATTTTTGCTTGGTGCTTCTGTTTGCCCACACTGCACACCTGTTACTAAAATCATATTTCCTTGGAGAAGCTGGCAATCTATGTGATGCTGTGGTGCTTTGTTTCCTTTTGTTCTTTTTCTTTTTGGAGCGTAAAGCATCTGTTTCTGATCCATGTTTGCTCACAAGATTTTACATTTCTCAACCTGCCTAGGAAAATGTCATCAAAGGCCACTGTAGTGTGTGACCCCAAGCCTATACTGTCAGAAAACTGAAACAGCACCCACATCGCCCTACCTTGCCTTCCCAGTGCCCCGCCTCTTTATTCTGTTACCTGAAGACCCGTGAGGAGGCTATCTTGGGAGCCTTCCTAGCCCCTAGGGAACTCTCCAGCCCTAACAGTAGGGTGGATCCCAGGAGGCCTGGAAGGGCTCTGCGTTTAGCTCAGTGACGCCCCCTCTGGAGAATCAGAGAATTGCAAGCTGGTGCACGCGAGTTTCTGCTCTAAAAGGATTCATTAGTAACTAGGGTGCAGTCTATTCCCTGGGTACACATAAGCCCTTTTCATACTCCCAGCCTTGTTAAGAGGAAAGCAGATATCTCCTCCTACAGCAATAGCCACACACACACACACACACACACACACACACACACACACACCCTGCATGTTTTGATAGAACTCTGTGCTTTAGCGAACACTTTCACATCCATTATCGTCTCATTTGACTTAAATGAGTGAACCAGTGGAACGCAAACAAAATAACTTTTTTCAGAAATGACTGTGAAGAAGCTGGTGGTTTCTGTTCATTAAAACATTGCACTGCTACGCCCTTGTCATTAACGTCACCTCTGTTACCAGGCTCCTGAGGTCCTCCTGCTTCCCTGGAGAGAATACGAACCTATAGAAAACCAACAAGGAGAACTGAGCCCGGCTTACAGTCACTGGGGTTGCTCGCTGTGACTCAGATTCCTCGTGGGGAAACGGGTTTCTATTGGTCTTCCAGGTGGGTCAGATGTCCTTGGAGGGGTCTGGCCTCAGCAAGCACCAGGACACAGATTTGCTTTCTTGGCCCCAAAGAGAAAGACTGTTGGGTGGTACAGTTATTTCTCAGTTTCAGTAAGAATTGGCTCTGGGACCCCTGGAAGAATCACAAAATCCACAGATGCTCAATTCCCTTCATAAAATGGTACCATATTTGCGCATAAAGTCTATGTACCTTGTTTAAGTCAGCTCTAAACAACATGTAACTTAGCTAACATAATGTAAATGTGATGGAAATAGTGGTTATATGGTACTGCATAGGGAGTTACACTAAGACAAAAGTGTGTACATGTTCAGGTCAGATGCATATTTTTAGAGTATGTTTCAACTTGTGATTGACTGGGCCTATGAATGCAGGACCTGTGGATTCACAGTACGACTTGTATATGGGAAGATAAACTTCAAGAGATTCAACAGAGGATCTGCTGTCTGCCACAGAACAACCAAGGCTGTGGAGGCATCTCCCCAGGCACAGTCTCTTACGGCTGCCAGCAGCCTCCCACCTGCTGGCGTCTGGCTCTTCAGGGTCTTCTCTCTGGCTCTCCATACTTTTCACTCTTTCCTTTTTAGGGCCTGACATTTTTTCTGCTTTCTCCAGTCTTGCTCCTCACACTCATCCTCTCCACTCTTATCTCCTGAACAGGCACGATGGACGAGATACCTGTTTCCTGCTGTAGTTTTGGCATGGAATAAAAGAAAGCGCCCACCCCTATGTACACCCCTACACGCTAGGCAGAGAGACAGGCAGCAGACAGCCATGCGGCATTGCTACTAGACCGTGTAAAAAGAAATAAGAGGTCAATAGGATAAGAAAGGGAGAGGAAAGACTTGGGATAGGCAGTGGTTCTCAATTAGAGGAGATTTTCTTGGGGTATAATTAATAAATATCTTTTAGCTGAGGATTTCTTTTTTTTGTACCAAGGACCAAACTCAGGACCTTGAGCTTGGCAGCCAGACACTTAAGCCACTGAGATATGTATCCCTGGCCCTTAGCTAGGGATTAGAACTATGACAAAATATATATTTTGCTTTAGGAAGCAAAACATAATACGGTTATATTTTGCTTAAGGCTGAATTAATAAACATCTTGTAGCTAAGAATTTGCACAAAAGCAAAATATAACATTCTTAATATACAAAAAGTTCCTTAGATGTCTATGCCTGGCTTGGTTTCAGTTCTCCCACTTCCTGGCAGTTACTTATGTTGAAATGGGAACTTGGCCCCTTTTACAACAAGGACTGAGGAAGATGGGGTGAGCTGCTATGTAGCACACAGGTCCAGGGCCGAGCATGTGGTCGCCATGTGTGGTCGCCATGACAGTGGTGAGATGAGGAGGGCTGCAGTCAGCAGGCACTAGTGAGCTGTGACCCAGGTCAGGTACTAGGTCTTTTTGTTTGTTGATATTAGTGATGGTGGTGAGATTAGCGGGAGAAATAGATAGTTCTCTGGCTTAAAAAAAATCAACTGTAAAATATCTGCTAAAGCTTCTCACTTGTAATGCCCTTTCCTAGTCACAAGGGGGAAATGCCCCCCTTTGTTCCTCTCCCACCCTCTTCAGTCTCTCATCACCTCAAAGTCGTAGAGATAAGAAAGATGAAAACAAAATAATTGGCACTGGAGATCAGACCCAGGAATGCTCTAGCTGTGCTCTTTTGCAGCACTTTTTACTCACTAGCTTTTAATTGTGAGACACAGTCTCCACACTGTAGCCCACCCACTTAATGGCTGATGAAAATGAGGCCCAGCAAAACCAAGTAGCAGCACCCATGGACGAACCTGTGTGAGGTGAGGGCACAGTGGGGAGAGAGCATCAAGGTCGAAGGCCCTGGTGGGCGTCGTGTTGGTAGAGGGAGTCAGGCAACGAGGGGTGTCCTATCTTCTCCTTCTCAGGAGCACCCAAACATTTGCTAATGTCTGAACTTGCTTCTTCATTCTTTTATCCCCTAGTATAAAATAAGTCCACAAATGCAAGTTCCTGTGTATCCCATTCTCCTCCACAGCTCTGGCCCTGGAACTTTCCCCAGCACTGAGCAGAGCTGTGCAACCCCTGTAGGAGCACTCACCCTCCCACAGACCCACCACCCTACCTGCCCTCCTCAGAAATCAGGATGAAGCTTCATCTCTCGCTGCCTCTGTGCACCCACCCCAGACAGGAATGCCCATTCCAGCTAAAACTCCAATATTTTTTTAAATTTTTATTCTTTTTTAATTCTTTTTTTCACATAATTTTATTGAGAAACAAATAGCAATGAGACAGTTTCAAACCAAATTGGTAGGACAGTTTCCATAATTAGCACATTGCATACATTCTTCCTAGTGATTAACTGCTGTACAAGATGCAGACATGATATCTTATTTACAAACACCATTAGAACAAATTCCTCTATTCATTAAGAGAATGCAACTATATATCTATCCTAACCACTTTGAATACACAGATACAAAATGGACATTCATCTGTATCCCCTTTTTTTGTTAAGTTCCGTTATTTGAATCTTATAGGTGTGTTAACTCAGCAAAATAGTCTAAAAGATTCCAGTAGCCCATAATAGTATTGGGTCTTCCGCTTCACTAGCAATGTCAGAATTTGTTGACCTGAGTCACCTACAGCTCAACATAACACCATGGCTTTACTTCTTGTACTTCGTTTTTATACTTTTCTGCTGGATGGTTAAAACCAAGATAAAGCAAGACCTATGCAACAAGAGTTGTAGCTTTTGGGTCTGATAAGGTCAGTCAAATCCCCTTGGGATTTTTCCTGAGATCCTGTACCTCAGATTGTAGAACCTTTGTCAGTGTCAGCCATGTGGATGAGTCACGACCATTGCTTGGACAATGTGCTCTCCGTGAAAGCCAGAGAGAATGTTTTCTCTCCATGTGACTCTCCTTAGGCACACTCTACATCATCGATCACTTTCCTCTTTGGCCCCATAATCTCCTTGATCAGAAAATTTGGGACACTACTGAGTTACATGATGTTACAGTACAAATTCTCATATATCCTGAGTCTTAATAGACCTTAGAAGCCTAGGGCCAAAATGTTGGCTTTCCTTGAGGCCCTCCTTTAAATTTTTATTCTTTTGATACAGAGTCTCACTACACAGTTTGGATTCATAGTGATGCTCCTGTCTCAGCCTCCTCAGCCCTGGGATGATAGGCATGTACCACCACACCTGGTTTCAGTGGCCGGCACCATGGCAGGTGGTACCAGGGATTGAACTTGGAACCTTGCACTTGCCAGTCAAGCACTTATGCCACTGAGCTATCTCCTCAGTCCATGAACTTTTTAAAAAATCTTGAGCATTTTGTTATTATCTTTTTACCTCATTAGTTGGATCTTTGGTCTAGTTCAAGGGGTTGAGATGATTCTGGTATAACCAATGCTAGAAGGAAAAGAAGTGGTTCAGAAGGGTCTAGCGACCATTAGTACCAGAAGGATGACCTGAAGGGGAGGTCAGAATCGAGCCAAGGCTGTTACTCCAGGTTCACAGCCAGAGACCTCACAGTGCTTCCACTCAGGTCCGAAGAAGGAAAGATGGAAATGAGAAGATGGGGATGAGCCCATGGGTGGGTGGCTGGGAGAGTCCACAGGAGTCATCACGAGTGAGCACGAGAACAAGTAGAGGAGGACTTTGGAGAAGTGGTGAAGCAGTCTCCAGGCAGTCTCTGGGCCTGTACTAAATGCATCTGAGTGGGGGCTCACAGGAGCTCACAGAAGAGCCATCAGGAGGAGCACCCCCGCTTCACAGGTTCCAGTCAATGAAACTTGAAGAGATATTTTGATGGAGGATTAAGCCGATGGGAGCACGTAGCCTATTTCCCTGCAGTTGTATCATCACTTGCCCTTAATCCGACAAAAGACTTTGACACGGCGTGAAAAACTGTGTAAACATTGTATAAGCACTGGGTCTTTCCACTGCTAAATAATTTTACCAAGCCAAAGCTGTTTTACTAGAGAAAATGGAAACTTAGACTAAAAACAGGCAGCTGAAATGACTCCCTAAATAATTCAGGACAAAACAAATAAGCAGCCACTGTGAAGGGAGGACTTATTAAGCCTCAGGTGAGCTGTCAGCTTTTGCATGGCTTTCCTTGCATCTGGCAAGCTTTGATATCTCTCCGCACACCTGTCTTTGCTAGACAATTCCCTTGCTCTCTGTGGTCTGCTTGTGTGGGCATAATTCTCTTCCACTTCACAGCCAAGAGGCTTCTCTGCTGCAAGTTTCAAGGCTGGTTCCACAGTAGCAGCTCATGGGTTCAGTGGGTCTCTGCCTCCTTCTCAATGAAGCTCTGGAGGCAAGACAGAGTTACTTCCTCTGCCCTGGAGAAGAATCGCTAATGAGAATGGTCCCGAGCATCTCCTCAGATACTAAATAATAAATGCTTCAGTGGGTGGTGCCCTCCTTTGATTTGGACACAGAGGAAAATGACAAAGCTGAGGCCCACACCGTGGCGACAGAACTCATGCCCTTGACCCTAGGTGTACTCAGGTAATTGTTTTTTACACAACCTGTTTAAAAGGGGACGTGTAACAAATTTTTCCAAAGGTCAATGGACATGCGCAATCTGCTTTAAAAATCTCAGAAAGGGTTAAAAAGAAAACTTCAGCTGAAGAGAACAGGCAAGATTAATGATCTCCACGAACCACAGGGAGGAGTCATTGGCAGCTGGGGACGGATCTGTCAGAGGCAACAGACGTGATGGGGAAGGCTGCTGGGAAGTTCATGTGGTACAGAATTTGAAATATAATCTGTGGATACACAGGCACATGCAGTAACACCACTCTTCGCCAAGTGCAAGCCCCCAGAATACACACGGTCCACCGCAGAGTACCAAAAAACAATTTTTGGCTTCTCATTTTAAGTCGACCTGGCTTGCTAGCTGCGGGCCACACAATTTGTAAGGCGGCAAGAAGAGCAAATGAGGAACATTTGTTCTCAAATGATAATGGAAGAAATATGTTTGTAATGTGCATTTTAAGTTTTTAAAAAATCAACTCAAGAAGTCAACTTTTCTACAAGGACATTTTATTCAAATATTTTAGAGGCACAAATACACCGAGTGCATATGCTTCCCATGCAATGCATAACATATGGAGTGTACTATGACAGAAGCTGATGAGGGATGCCGGTTTCGGGCCCACTGATGTCCTGGAGGCCCAACAACGCAGTTGTGCAAAGCAAATGTTTCTGCAATGACGCAATCGTCTTTACAGAGAAGATAAACAGAACTCGTGTGAATGCAGCTTAATCCTAATGATGTCAGGCCAGTAGAGCTGATTTTTTCATATTTTTACCAGATACTGAATTACCAGATATTGAATTAATTTTAGAAATGAATTCCACAAATAATCTAACCCAAGTAGAATTTGAATCCATAGGTCGTGTGCTGTGATTTCGGTACCATATGCTCACGGCGTCCCAAGGGTGTAAGGGTTGAAATTAATTGGTCTAAGGTAGGAAGAGGATGGAAACATGATCCGGCTGTGGCATTTAGAGCTGAGGCCTTTGGGAGGTGATTGGGATTAATTAAGGCTATCAAGGTGGAGCCATGTGATTGGACCCTGGTAGCCACATAAAAGTGAAAGAGGCCAGAGTGGCTACACATCCTCCTTGTCTCTTGCCACCTACATGATGCCTGAACTATGCTCCTAAGAAGGCTATCACTAGATGTAGTCCCTTGTACTAATTAAACCATGATTTAAATAAATCATCTGTCCTTATAAAGGTACCAGTCTTGGGTATTTCATTATAATAATGTCAAATATGTTAACACGTGATTATATCCTTCCCCACACCTTTCACTAAAGCTCATCATGGTCAACAGAGATCAGTGCTGAGCTTCCTCTACCCGTGGCCTTCCTCTGAAGGAGGTGACTACATCCAAGCAGTAGAGAGGGTCACAACCTAGAAAGGTAAATAGATAAGATCAAGATAGCAAAGATTACCCACAAATCAAAGCAGCTCTGTCCAGTAATGGTCAGTCAGTGCATGAGAATGATCCAAGAACTACATGACCACAGGAAGATTCCGTCCAAAGCAGTGAAGATGGGGGCCAAGAGCACCCAAATGGTCAATGAATTGAAATCCAAGGCTGCTAATTCCTCTCCCAAGGTCTGTTGAAAGATGCTGAATTACAAACAAAAGCAAGGCATAGCCCTGACTGAGCCTGGGCAGCTCTAAACCATGTGTCAGCTCTGGCCAGGTTCCCTGCCCTAGACACAGCACAAATCCGGTGATGGGCAGCCTTCCAGCAACAATGAGCAAAAACTAAACCTCAAGTCTCCAGTTGGTCTGAAAAGTTTTTTTAAACCACAAGAAGAGACTTTATTCTTAGCAATGAGGAAGACCATGGCTCATTTACAGATAAACGGGTGAGCTAAAAACAAGTAGCTGAGTGTTTTGAATGTGAAATTTTTATCAGAAAAGAGAAATTTTCCAGAATACTTGTGGTTTCCCAGAATGTAGAAGGAAATGAAAAGTTCTCAGAGGAGTTTTGGATGATATTTTTCTCATTTGAAATTGTGCATTATGGTTTTCTGAGTACGTGTTTATGTGCATACAGAGGGATGGAAGGGAGGAAGAGAGAGAGAACAGTCTCACTATGATTTCTATTTCCTTGTCCATCTCTGGGCTTGCTCAACCTGGCAGCCACCACTCCCCTTCCCTATATTGTCAGGTCCATTTCTACTTTTCTTCGATAACAATAAGCTAGAAACAATGAAATTTTATAGTTTGTGGTGATCTTGAACATCTCTTTAAGAACCCTATGCTCCCTGACATTTTGCTTCCCTGTGGCTTAGTGGCCCTTCTTAGACTTTGACCCCCACCCATCACTTACCCACCCCGTGGGAACACCTCCTTTTGTCTCCTTTAGTGGAGACAAAATTCATTTCCTAGCCTTAGTGAAGGACAAAATGGCAAGCGCTGTGACATCAGTGTCTTGTCTGCGTGCACGTTGGCATCGCTTCTGCAGAGCTCACTGTCACGTTAGGCATCACGCTAACTTTTGTGTGCCCACTGCCTACACAGTGGCCTTCAAGCTGGGAAGGACAAAAACACTGGGCTGTTCCCTTGGCGACACCGATAAATAACTGAGGTGTAACAAAAGCCCCTGCCCCCAAAGGCATACATACTCTGTGACAGGAACAGGGGTGACCTGAGGGCAGACCCCAGGAACTGTTGTGTTCAAGCTTCCAATTTTGAAAACCAGTTCTATTAGGAAGCTTGAGGTTTGTTTGCACTCTCTTCTTAGACTGTGGCTCAGAACATACGACCCTTCCTCCAGCATGTGCACGAGCGCGAGCACGCGCCTCAGGACTCAGCCACAGAAAGCCTGTGTGTGCCTGTCATAGACACAAGGTGTGTTTTCTCCAGAGTACAACAGTGAGAGGCTGATGCACAGAAAGATGGGTCTGGCGCAGTCTTCTCATGGCAGCCTGAGCCCCAGCAGGTAAGCTCCGGGATGGAAAACGGGCAGAAGAGAGGCCCGAGTAATCCTGCAGGAAAACCTTACGCTGACGCTGCATAAGCACATTAACTAGCCCTCGAGCAACACCCCCAGCTCAGTGGCTTGGCACAGGGCGGGCTTTTTCCTCACGAAAGTCATGTCCAAAGCGCACTGGTGCTCTCTGCCGGGAGGCCACTCTGGAATCTGACGCTTCTCTCTGCCTTGCCACCGTCTTACTCATGTGGTCCCGCATGCTGCCACACAAGGGGAGGACAGAGCCTGGCCCGCTGCACACGGGATGTTGTGCCCTGCCTAGAAGCAGCTTATAGTTTCTCTAGCTCCATTCTATTGGCCAAAACCCAGCCGTACGGCTCCAGCTTATTACAATGGAATTTTGCAAATGCAATCTCCCCGTGTGCTGAAAGAGATAATAGGATTGATATCTAGCCAGCCCCTGGCATAGGTAATGTTTTCTTTGGTGTATTAAATCCTTAAACGTTGTTCTAAATAGCAAGGTTAACAAAGGAAAAAACTAAAGACAATCAGAACTTTGGGCTCAGTCAGTATCCCCAGATGACAGATTTGGGGCTAACTCAGCATGGAAACAGCCATTCTACAGACATAAATAGGTATTTTTTCCATTCAAAGTGCATGAAAGCCACAGCTAACAGGAATTGTTTTCCCAAGGGTCATGCCAGTACTGAGATGATCAGGCCTCAAGGTGGCCCTACCCACTGGGCTCTGGCTCAGAAACAAAGCACAAGTCGGTATTAAGAATTACGCTACAGGGCCAGCCAGATAGCTCAGCAGATTAAAGCACCTGCTTAGGCAGACACAGGGACTGGGGTTCCATCCCCAGTGTGCAGTGCCAGCCCCACCCCTGGAGCACACTGAGATGACAACTGAGACTGGGCGTGGTGGTGCATGCCTGCAATCCCAGCACTTGGGAGGCTGAAAACAGGAGGATCACTACAAGTCTGATCTGTGTAGTGAGACCCTGTGCTAACAACATTAAAAAAAAAACAAAACTATGCTATAGTTGTGCTGTGCTCTAGTGACATTAGGACCCCAGAGAGAGTTGGGGTTCTTTAGGGAATGGGGGCTCCAGGGCTGTTCTTGGCAGGGTAAGGACTCCAACAGAAAGAAAATCACAATGCGCACTTATACTTCTACCATGTGTCCTCCCAGTCTCCACCTCAGAGAATTCCACCATTGGCCCAAGCCTGACTCGTCCTCCCTCATCTGCTGTCTACTGGAGTCCTCAACCTACAGCTTCACCTCCTGCCTCCCTGTCTAGGGCCTCCTGCCATCCAAGTCCTGCTGCCACTGCCCACCCCAGCCCATCCCTGCTCCCTGGACTACCATCACAGCCTGCACCCCACCTGATCTCTGTGCAGCCAGCTTGTCTCCCCATATTGCACCCCTACCTCAGGCCCAAATCTGAGCACTTCTCCAACTTAATGCATATCCTGCTGATTCCCTGCCTAACATCTTGCCAGCATGTTGGGCAGGACCAACGAGGACCCCGACCCCTGGCTTCTTGCTCATCGCCAACCCTCCCCTCTCCCCTTCACCCCTTCTCCCAAGTGCCCCACTTGCACCCTGCACTCCAGCCAGTGTCACTTGTGGTGCTCAGAGGAACACAAGTTCCTTGTTACTCATGATGGCTCTGTGGTTCTTCCTCCATCTCAAAATCCTGCTTTCTCACATCCTCCTGCTCCCCACATCTTCCCACTTAGGTAGGACAGAGGCGATGTTCCACTGTTGAATTGGGAAAGAAATTATTACAATTGTACACTGCTCATTTTGAAGGGACAATCTGACCATATTAATCACCCCAGCCCCTGCACCTTGCATGGCAAGGGCTGGGGTCAAAGTATTGTGACTAAGACTAATAAGCCTCTGCCACGGGGGCTGCACTGCGTGCTCTGCAGACAGCTCTCCTCAGAGTGACCCCTACATCTTCCCAGTGCTCTTGGGAGCACACAAGTCCTCCGTCTCTAATGAACAGTGACCTTGCAAGTGGCCCACACTGGTTCCCCTTCCCACAGAACTGACCCCACTTGGACCTCCTTCTGAAGTCAGCAGCAGCAGCCAGAGCAGGCAAGACACTATGGATGCTAATGATTGCAAGTCTCAAGGAAGCCCTGGAGCTTGCTGTCCCTGCAGTGCCCTGAAGGAAAACACGTGGGTGCCAGGGAGCAGCACCTACAGGGGTTGTGGAATGCCAGGGAGGACAGAGATGAAGGGCAGAGAAGACAGCGCAACCTGGCCAGCGTGGGACGAGGGTGCTCTGAGGTAAACTCCATGAGTCCTCACAACAGAGCCAAGAAATGGCAGCTGCGACCACCCTCTGCAAAAGGAGCAGAACCTCTGTAGAAGACTTCCTGGGGCTGCCCCGACCAAGTGTGGCCACAAGCCTAGGACAGCCTCGGGGCTGTGCACATGGCGAGAACCATCAGGAAGAGCAGGACCAAGGGTTGCTGGTGGCCTGGAGGACTGTATTCCCTCGATGTCAGCAAAGAAAGGGACACTCCTACAGCCAGGTGAGGAGAATTCTAGGAAAATGGCCCTTCAATTCCAGAAGCAGTGAGAGGGGATATTAACATGGCCGAGCCGAGGGAGGAAGCTGGGACCACACAGTGGGGGACATTGCCTCAGAACCCAGCATGATCAGAGCTAGCACTTGGGCGTCCGCCCCTCTCCAAGGCAGGCAAAGCTGGCATCTTCTGTGTCTTCTGCCTCCTCTCCTCCTGTATCTCAGCCGAGAAACCAAGCCAGGCTTAGGAGAACACGAGACAAGCATAAAACAGGAAGAAAGAAGAAATTCTGGAAAAGTAGCCCAACCTGGGGTCTCACCCCTCTTCCCAGCTGAACACAGGCTGACACGGGTGGAGGATCAGCAGATTTGATTTTGAGAAGTAAAGCCCTGATGTCGGCTTAGCCTTGACTTCACAAACCTAAGAGCAAGACTGCTTGTGTTGAAACCTAAAACTGAAGAGAAAGCCATGGGCGTGGCCAGGTGTGTGAGAGGGGAAGGAAAAGAGAGGAGGCACCCCTTCCCCTGTGCCTGGCGAGCTCGCTCCCTCAGCAAAGTACTTCAGTTACTTGGGGGAGGTGTGGCCAGTTGTATAAAACTCGGACCCATCTGTGAACAAGAGGACTTTCTAAAGTCACCTGAGCTTCAGGTGGGCTAAAATTTTAACCAGAAAACAGACACCAAGCTCTTTGTCACCTTCCTCTGGCCTTTCTTAAAGTTTGAAGTGGGCTGAGCAGAGGGGACTACTCCAGACAACTATCCCAAACCCACTCAGTTCAGGGCAGTCAGCCGGGAATCTAGAGAAGATTGGTTCCAGGACTCCCCGCTCCCTACCTTCCTCAGAGGAGCGTGTGTGTGTGTGTGTGTGTGTGTGTGTATGTGTGTGTGTGTGTGATGGTGTATTACTTTCCTGGGCTGCTGTAATAAATCAATAATAGCAAAGCTCTTGGATGATTAAGTCCCTTATTTAAATAAAATGATATATTATTTGTCCAGAGCTTATGTGCATCCTCCCATTCACTTTAAATAATCTCTAGACAACTATAGTATCCAATACAATGTAAATGCCACACAAATAATTGCTGTACTCTGTTATTTAGGGACTAATCATAAGAAAAAAACTCTCCCAATGTGAAGTACAGAGTCCATTTTTAACAAGCATTTTCGACCTGCAGTTGGTTGAGTCTGAGGATTCAGAACCTCAGACGTGGAGGAACAACTGTATTTACAATTCTGCTCTGTGAACATTTATTTGTTAACACTGAAGCTTTGAGACTCGTGCACAGGCTCTGGGGAGGGCAGGGGAAGCCACAGCCAAGGCAGCCTGAGGAATTCTGTGCTGACATCTTGGGGATTTGTTCGCCTTTCCTGGGAAGGGTTGTTGATTCCAGGCACAGACCCAAGAAGTGGAAAATGTCAGGCTTTGCAAGGCGGGTCCCTTCTGTGATGGAGAGAAATGGCTGTGTACAGAAGGAATACAAATGGAGAGAGCGTTTCAGACAGCAGAGCGAAGTCACCAGCCTCTCTCCAGCCCTGGGGAGGGAGTGATGAAAGCCCTAGCAGGGAAGTTAGTTCCAGTGGCCTCTCCCTCAAGTAGAGGACGTGCGGCTTTTCCACATGAAAACCCCAGTATTTTCCCTACCTCCAGTTTTTCTCCTGGTGTGTGTGTGTGTGTGTGTGTGTGTGCATGTGTGTGTGTGTGTAATGGTGTGAAACAATAAAAATCTGCTCTCTCCCAGTTCTGGACACCAAATCTACCAAGTCACAGTGGCACCGGCGCCAAGCTCTCTATACAAGCTGAGGAAGGATCCTTCCCCACCTCTCCAGCTTCCAGTGGCTCCTGATGCCCTTGGCCTGTCCTACTCAAATCTCTGCCTCCCACTTCCCTAGTCTTCCCCTCTGTGTGTCCATCTCTCCTCTTCCATCTCTTATAAGGATGCTTTCATTGGACTTAGGGCCTGCTTGAATAATCAAGATGACCTCATCTCGAGATTCTTAACCTAATTACATCTGCAAGGACTGCCTTCCCAAGCAAAGTTAAAGTCACAGACTCCTGGTGGGGACATCTTTTGCAGGGAAGATACCCTTCAACCCACTTGAAAAACAAGACAGCAATGAACCAGTAAACTACATAGGGTCAGAAAGAAAGAGCCAAGAACTGGGGTGCCTGGGAAAGTTCCACAAGCCCAGCGTCTCCCAGTCTGCACACAGAACATCGCAGGCCTTCACACCACTGCTTCTCTTGGAGACTCTAGCCTGGGTCTGATGGAGGCTCAGTACCAAGACACCTCATCCCAGTGGCGCATATCGAAAGCACTGGTGTTTGTGGAGAGAAAGGCAGCCAGCCCTTCTGCTTGGAATAGAAAAATGAATTGCCTACTAGGAGGCCAAAGCCTATTTCCAGTGATCAATGATGTAGAGTATGCCTAAGGAGAGTCACACAGAGTGGAAACATTTTCTCAGGCTTTCACAGAGAGCACATTGGTCAAGCAATGGCCATGACTCATCCATATGACTGACACTGACAAAGGATCTACAATCTGAGGTACAGGATCTCAGGAAAAATCCTGAGGGGATTTCACTGACCTTATCAGATCCAAAAGCTACAATTCTTGTTGCATAGGTCTTGCTTTATCTTGGTCTTAACCATCCAGCAGAAAAGTATAAAAACAAAGTATAAGAAGTAAAGCCATGCTGTTATGTTGAGCTGTAGAGGACAACTTCTGACATTGCCAGTGAAGCAGAAGACCCAATACTATTATGGACTACTGGATTCTTTTAGACTATTTTGCCAAGTTAACACACCTATAATATTCAAATGATGGAACTAAACCAAAAAGGGGATACAGGTGAATGTCCATTTTGTATCTGTGTATTCAGAATGGCTAGTATAGATATATAGTTACATTCTCTTAATGAATAGAGGGATTTGTTGTAATAGTGTTTGTAAATAGGTTATCATGTCTGCATCTTGTACAGCAATTAACCACTAGGAAGAATGTATGCAATGTGTTAATTATTGAAACTGTCTTACCAATTTGGTTTGAAACTATCTCATTGCTATTTGTTTCTCAATAAAATTATGGAAAAAAACGTTACATTTATATTTCTGCATAAGAGAAAATAAATATATAAATATAGGGGAAAAAAGCCTATTTCCCCAGGACCAACTCCTTAATTTCCAATCTGAGCTCCTGTAAACCTTTCTGCAGCTGTTTCTTTATTTCAGAAGCCGTTGATTTATTGCTTTCAGCTGTGTGATTCCCAATTTGTTCTGTGTTAGTGTCCTCTGCACTTGTTACAGGTGGGCTTGGGTTCTGAGGTTGCATTTTGTTCCTTCTTGTCATTTTGTGTGGCACTGTCTTCTGACCCTTGTTGTAGATCTTCGTTGTAGTTATAACCTTCACATGTACTGAAGTTCAGGTGCAGATCTACAAAGTTTGGATTTATCCAGCTGTGCCTGGCTTGGGTCTGGCTGCTGTGCTCAGCTCCTTCCTGCTGCTGCCCTTGAGGGTGAACCTGTTGTGCCCCGTGGCAAGGTGTTCTGCTCCTGGACTAGCTGGGTGGTTCTATCCTCTACACTCTCTGCAGGGATTGTAGCTGCAGGGTCACACCCCAGGGTTGTATGCCAGGCCTGAGCTGAGCCTGGAGGGGACAAGGTGGAGTAGGGGGGAGAGGCAGCTCTCCCTCACACTCACTGGGTCTGAGCTAGGACTGGGTCTGGGTGTTCCCGGATCACGGCAGAAATTCCTACTTGGTGGGCGGGGTGGGGGAGGTGCTGCAGAGTTGTGGGGGGCGTCCCAAGGGGGTGGAAGATGGTTTCACCCACGCTGCACCTGGGCTGGGACCAGTAGTGGGTCCCGCTGGCGCAGGATAGCAGGAAGCTCTCCCACACACTCACCAGACCTGGGCTAGGACTGGGTCTAGGACCAACTCCTTAAATGAGCACCACTGCCTAGAAAATGAGGAATTAAATATACTTGGTAAGATTTGAAGGGTTGTACAAAAGTAAGACAAAATTATATCACCTCCAGTCATTACCCAGAAGCAGCAAATTCTAAATGTGCAGGCCCAAGGTCGGCGGCAGGATCAGTAGCAGTGAGACTGCACCACCTCCTCTACACAGACCCCGCCTGAGTGTGGAGATCAGCGCGTGCTAAGCAGTTCACTCTCATGGCCTCTGTGAGTTGCCTTTTCCTTGCTTTTAAATGAAAACTGTCACGTCCCCTCTACAGGCGTCCTAAAAGTCTCATGAGTAGAATGTCTCGGTCAAGGCAACCAACCAGCGATGAGAGACACCTGAGGAGTCCAATCCCAATCTTTCTGGCTCTAAAACCGATGAACGTAACTACGGAGTGTGTTTCCCACTGGTGTGAGTTGACTCTTCAAGGGACAATTTCTGCCCACAAGAGACACTTTTCACACTCTTGGAGATCATCTTGTCTCTCTTTAGATTACTCACCTATGCAGACGTAGAAGAACCTTGGAGAAAAATGAGGAACAGGTAGTCTCAGGGTCTCAGACTTGGTGAGGCGTGACTGATTCCTAGCTGATGACGCTGGTGTTCTCTCACGCTGGCATCTGGTTCCTAAGCCATGGTTCTGGGTGCCTCAAACTGGCTTGTGGAAAAGGAGTCACAGGAAGACAGGCCTGGCTGCTTTTCCATGGGGATGTCGGGCAACTGTTCTGAGAAGGCATGCCTTCAGGGAGCTCAGGGCAGTGGGGAAGAGGGAGAACTAAGAGGAAACAGAAGAATCTAGACTCAAGTGTCAGGAGGAGTGCAAACTAGTAGGAATGGGGTATTCTGGGAACAGCATGACAAGGGATGTGGTTTGCCCAAGTCCCAGGTCAGGTCTGCCCACCCCATGAAGCTGATGTCAGAATGTGCCACTGCCCTGGCTTTCAAGGACACTGGTCACCTATCTGAGGGCTGAGGCAGACGGACATCCTGTTTCCTTTAGCCGATAGCTTGAGCCAGTGCATCTGGGCTGATTTGTTATGAACCAAGGACGGTGAGGTGTTGCTTAGCAAATTTATAAGACGCTTCCACCCTTCATGCTCACAAATGCCCTGAAGATGGTGATCCAAGCCCTGTACTCAGAGGATGCCCCAGAGAATGCTGTCCTCACAATGAAGGCCCCTAATCAGCCATCTAGTTCTTTGCCTAAGCTTGAGCCTTAAAGCACTTGTTAACCCTGCCTCTGCCGTGTAATGATTAAACCAGTTTGACAGAGGTGAGCAAAGAGTAGAAGAGTGTTTGGCTGATTCTGAGCCCATGGCCCCAATCTTCTGAGTCTCTACTAGCACCTTCTCCTCAGACTCTGCTCTATGGTCATGACAAAAAGGTCAGCTCAGCCCCTGAAGAACCATGTCTCTACACTCTTGAGTCTAGAAAGATACTTCTGAGATTTTCATGGCAAGAAACAAAGTGTTGATTCTGAAGGAACATCATCTAAGGTTTGCAAATCTTCCCCCAAAGAAGTCATTTTAATTATGAAAATTATTTAGATCCTTGCCTCAAACCACTGTATTCCAAAAGATGGTCTGGATTTATGAGTCTCATAACCGAAGATCTATTAAATATTATTCTGCAATTAATGAAAACAATTCTCTCTAGAGAAACAAAAGCACCATAGGCAGCTTCAGAAAAAATAGTTCCTATATTAGGAGTTCTCAGGAAAAAAAGAAAAAGAATTGAAGCTCCATTAGAGCACCCTAAAGTATCATGGATGGAAAGAAGTTAGAGTGGGAAGAGAGGGTAAGAAAAGAAGAGAAAGGGCAGCTGGTCACGTGCTAGTTTTGCAAATCATTGGCCATTACCTCAGTGTAGTGTGAGGTGAACGACCATTCAGATCCCTCATCAACTGGAAGAAAGACAAAGAATCTTTACCTCTAAGAAGTGTCCATCCTCTGTGAGGCCCCTGAAGTATCTGGGTAAGGCTACAAATAAGGCGCTTGCCTAAACACTCCTTATTCCTTCAAGATGGGGGGTACTTAGCACACCAGATGGCTGGTTGTACCTGATACAGTAGCATAGATTCCACAAACAATCCTCTACAGTAATAAAAATGAAGAGAGAAATGGAGGAAGGCAATGGTCCAACTGTGAATATTTTCACTTAAAAATAATACCCCTTGAACCAGTATTACAAATTAGTTAATATGATTTGCAGCAAGATTATTTTTAAAAATCAAACTCCTGCACTCAAAGTTAGTACCTTCCTCCATGAAACTATTGAGATAACTCAATTTTGCCTTGGCTTACCAGCTTGCAAGCCTTTTTTTCTTATCATCCAAGTCTTTAGGTCTATAATTTCTCAGTAGTACCATTACTTGGAGGTTCCACAGAGTTCTGTGTTTAAAAAGAAGAAAAGAAAAACAAGAAGGGAAGGGAAGGAGGAAGAGGAAGGGGAATGAAGGAGGGAGGAAGGGGGGAGGGGAAGGGGAGGTTAGGGGCAGGGGAGGGAGGGGAGGGGACCTGATGTAGCAGGACGGTGAGTTGCTTCTGATTCCAAATTCCACCAATTAGCTCTAGCACATGGTTCTTCTTGGCAGCTTTCTGCTTCCCATCACAGATGGTAGGGAAAAGTCTGGCTTCTGACTTTCTGGCTCTTCTTTCCTATTTCCTCTCTCCACAGCTAATTTAAGAAAGCCTACATGACACCAGGACAACTGTCAGGGCGTGCCTCCTTCCCCCACCTTTGCCTTCTCCAGCCACTCATAGCTCCATCTCCTCCTCATCCCCTCCAGAACCTGAACCTGGTCAGACAACAACAGGAAGCAAGTCAGCATCCTTGACTTGGTGGAGGCTCAGTGACCGCACTGGCTTCCAGCTCCTGCGAGCCCTGACTGACATACCTGGGACCCAGTCAACCAGGCAAGACCTACAAGCTCACATAGCCTTGAGCCGCAGAAACCCTGCCCTTTGAGTTTGGGTCACTTCACAGACTGGGCTATGATGTCACCCTGTGTACTCCCTGAAGCTTGCCGGCCCTTCGCACCCCCAGGCAGGCAGCCCAGTATTAGCAGCTCCCAGCCTGGTGCTCACCCTATGGAGGCCCATTCATAGCTCAACAGAGTGAGTAAGTAAACAGCATTTAAGAGGCCAGAGGTAGACCCCACTGGGGCTCCAGGCTCTGCTGAGGCCAGCATCTTGGGGTACACTGCTAACCCACACACCCCCTGTCTCACTTAGCTTCCAGAATGCATGTGTGGGTAGTGCGGCAAGAGCTGCTTCCTGGTGGATACCCTGACAGAAGCTCCAAGCTGCCAGGAATAGTAGAGCAGCCTGAGGCTGCTGGGGCTAACAGCTGCAATGGAGCCAGGGCTAGGCTCTGTGCAAGGCAAAGAAAACTTTATTAAATGCAGCTGTGACCCATGACTCTACTACTCACTGATTTATGATGGAATGTCTCCCCTACAAAACAGGGTGACTCACAAAATTCCTTTGTAAGCCAAAATCGGCATGGTTGTCCGGCTTTATTTCCCATCATACCCCTGCACAGGTCCTTTCCTGCACCACCCAGAGGCTGGTGACCACTCGCTGGGCACACTAGGAGCCTCCATGGTTCTGGGCCCTTACCCACCACAGAGCACTCACAGCCCTGCCCCAAGTCCAGCACATCGCATTGTACCTCAGTGCTTACCAGCCCACCTAGGTTTCCAACATCCTCAGCCATGCTGAGCTTCTTTTTCAACCTCATGCTGTCAGAATCTAGCACAACAGTTGGAACATCATAGGTCTTCAGTGGATATTTAACAAAAGCTGGTCCAGAAATGTGAGGTTTGCACTAAAGATAAGGATCAGGAATTAACGATGGCCAGGGGTTCACCACGAGACAGGGCTCATAGTCACTTCTGGCTCCTGAAGTCCAAGAACTTTTTGCTAAGGAGACCATTTGCTTTGCATCCTAGCGAGAGATGAGCAGAGGTAGGCTGGAGAGAGAGGCTGAAGGAAAGGCAGAGAATGTTCCAAAGGAGTGGGTATGGTTTTCCTAGAACACAAGCTACACACAAGGGGTTGGGGTAGGGCGGGTTCCAGAGAGGCAGCAGAGGCCACATTTTCATGGGTGGCAATTCCAGGCTGAGTACTGTCACTCAGAGTTACTGTAAATCACCCAGCACTGTCTACACCAAGGGGAGCAGAGTGACTGAATGTGTCAGGCTCAGCTGTCACTTCCACCTCTGACAGGAATGTTATTAGACGAGGTTGCTAGTGAATGAAATGCTCCCAGTTTGGGAAGGAAGCCACTCTGACTAGCAGGCACTGGCTACCCTCAGACAGGGCCATAGATCTGACTGCCTCAGCTTCACTCACTGGTGTTTTAGACACCATCCAAAAGAAGTAAAGGGAAATATCTAAGAAGCTGAAGGCACAAGCAGTAGCCACACTTTGGTTTTGGCTTCAAACGTGGGTACCAGGGCTGGGAAGATAGCTCAGGTGATCTAAGTACCTGTCTGGCAAGCACAAGGACCCGGATTCGATCTCAGGTACGGCATGCTGTGCCGGCCCCACCCCGAGCTGGCCACTGAAACCAGGAGTGGTGGCGCACGCCTGTAATCCCAGTGCTAGGAGGCTGAGACAGGAGGATCAGTATGAGTCTCAGCTGTGTAGAAAGACCCTGTACCAGATAAATAAAGACTTTTTTTAAGTGGGTACAGTGGGGGGGGGTGACATCCCAAGTTAGTGCTCAGCAAGATAGAAAGGCTGGGCTCAGGAAGCTGGGCAAGGACCCAGAGCTGAGCTCTAAAGTGGCCCTCTTCTGAGCTCTAAGAATGGCACCATGGTCTGTCCCATAGCCCTGTTTCTGGCCTCCAAATGGCTGAAGCGATGTCTGTTGTTGGGTCTGAGATGAGGAGAACCTGGCTTCTGCTAAAGCATCCTCAGAGGTACACCGAGCTATCGGGCAGCAATGGGGCTGTGGGCTACATTTTTTATTCTTTTTTACTTTTTTTAATTCTAATTCCTCATTTTTCCACTTCCTCCTGCTGTCAAGGCCTAGATCACTAGCATTTAGGGTTCCCCACGCCATCAGTAGGACCCTTTCAGGTATCCCCTAACCCTAGGGCACTGGCACTCCAGTTTTGTGGGCCAGAGCAAAGGGAGAAGCATCATGGTTTCTAACAGGGGAGCTCTGCACATAATACCCGCACTGCTGGGGTTTTAGGCACAGGACCAGGTGTGTCTGGTGCCGTCGCAGCAGGGAATCACAGGTGGACGTGGGGCTCTATCCGGTCCATCCCTGACCACGTGGCACGCCTTGGCTGCAGCTGGCTGATAACACTGCAGCAGAGTTTGCGGGAGGAGATGGAAGAGCAGAGGGCCAGACGTCCCCGAGTATTTCTTCCATTGAAGTCTTCACTTGGGGAGAAAATTGACAGAATGATTTTTCCATTTTAAAAAAGAAAGAAGGGAGTGGGGGAAAACTAGCAGAAAAGATTAGGAAAATGAGCGAAAGGCTTATTGAGCAGCGAGGTGTGCTGTGGACTCCCTGCAGGTTGCATCCCACAATTGCTACCTGTCTTCCTTGCACAAAAGCCTGGCCAGATGCGAGGGTAAATTGCCAGCCTGCGGCCTCCTAAAGCTCTGCCGCGGTGCAGGCTCCTCCAGAAGGATCTGCAGCAGCTTCTCATGCTCCACTTCCTCCAGCGACACTGCAGGTGGCAGGCAATTCAGGGGCCATGTGAGCTCCCTACCCCTTTGCCGTGACGAAAGGCATTAGGAACATGACAACCCCCCTTCAAGAAAAGCTAATGAGGCTGATTAAATGCTACTGCAACAAAATACTAGCTTTCGTGCCCTAAGAACCAGGGACAGGCTCCAACCTTGAGCCCAGAGCTCATGACTGACCTCTTTCCAGCCTTGTCAGTTGGTCACCCTCGGTGGGGAACAGAAGAGGGACGCACTGGGCAGAACAGACAGAGCCTGAGTTCAGGGACAGGAGGGACATGGATATGGGCAGCCCACACCCCACTCATCAGCCCAGTGACCACCCAGGCGTGACCCATCCCACAGCCTCGGGATCTATCTAGCATATCCATCCCGGTCATCTTCTGCCCAGATAGTCTGGGTATCACAAATGCAAAATAAAAGCACCAAGCCTAGTGAGAAGCAGCTGAGAGAGCCAGCCTAGTGCCCATGGCCTCTTTCTCTCCTTGCTTTGGGTCTGCCTCGGACATGTAATTATTTAGCCGTGATGGCGTTCTCTTTCACCTTCCTCACTCTCCCCTGTTAAGCCGTCTGGAAACTTAGAAGGATGGCACTCTGGTTGGAGTGTATTCCCCAAACGTTCATGCACTGGAAGCATAGCCTCCGATTCATATGCTAATGTTATTTGAAGGTGGGAGTTCAGGAAGATGCCTATAATAAATGAGGTCATGGGTTGGCATTAGTGGATTTGTAAGAAAAAGAAGAGAGATCTAAGCCCACACACTTGCTGTCTCACCAGGTGACGCCCTCCACAGCATTATAATGCAGGGAGGACCAGCCCTCACCCAAGGCTGTGGACAGGCTGGCTTCTTGCTCTTGACTTTCCCAACTTCTGAACTATGAATCAAATAAACTTTTGTTCTTTATAAAATACCTGTCTCCAGGGATTGTCTTATAGCAACAAAAAATGGACTGAGATGGGAGGAATTTTCAAGAAGAAAATAATTATGGAAAAATGCCATTTGCAAATGCCTAGTCCTTTTTGAAAGCCAGTTGCAAAGCCCAGTGCATAGATTTGCATGCCTTTGCTACATGGCCCCGCTGGCTCCATTCTTGGAACCCAACAAATCTTAGTTTGAGCTTGGGGATCTCCTGAGCTGCCTCAAGTCATAGTTGCCTTCTGCCACATGCACAACATATTCATTGCTGCTGGGGAGCTCTATTCGACACAGAGGATCTAGGTAAGAAATCTAAGTTAAGCAACACAAGGCCCCATACATAGAATTTTATTTTCAGATGAGAAAGTGAAGGGGTTCAATTCCTCCTTCAGTGTGGTTAAGCCCCAGCAGACCTGCTTTGCAATCTGCCTCCTGATCACTCATCTTCCACGCTGTTCTCATTACTTTCTACAGCCCTGGGGAAGGTTCAAAGAAGCCACATCTTCAGTCAGCTCTGTCTCGGGTGTTAGTTCTGTGGTTCCTGGGCAGCTTTGTCTGGTGAGGACCAGGAAGATACAAGTGGCTTCTCATTCCACTTGATCTTAGCCAAAAGGCCAAGAAGCGACTGCAGAGTGGCTTCTCATTACTCGGAGCCACAGGGCGTCGGGGCAGCTCAGCGGCTGGCAGAACTTCAGCCAAAGACTAAAGTTGAAAAAAATCGCCTTTTGTCTGTATGCCATTAATCCCTAGTGAGAAAACAGCATTTTCTTATTCCACACAGACTCTGGGGAACCCAACTACAGAAAATCCCTTCCAATGCACAGAGCCAAGGTACCTCCTCCTGAATAGTTCCTCTCCCTGGGGCTGCTGTGATCCTGTACCCCTTCCTTCCTAGCAGGGACACACACGTGGCATAGTTGATGCTCCCTCCCTGCTATAAATCCTAAGACCTAAAAGAGTGACAAAGAAATAAAAATTTTGCTGAAAAAGTAAGCAGTTGTCAGAAACAATTTATAGGAGACAAGCACTGAAATACTGGTCTCCTCCCGAGCTCTCCAAAGCCTACCTATAAATCAGCAATTGGATTGCTTGGAAGGCCTTTGCAGAAGTAAAGGTACAGACCAGGAGCCTCAGTCTACAGAGGAAAAAGATTCTGAAGGGGCAAACGAATAATCAACACAAGAAAATAATTCACAGCACTGTTTTTACTAGAACTCACCAGTCTCCCTCAAGTGAGTTGGGGAGGACGAACATTTTGACATTCATTGTGGTAGACAGCTTCATGTTGTTTGCACCGCTTGTCTTTCTCCTGGGAAATGCCACTCCCCACCACTCTGGCTTCCCAGAGTTGGCATTCCTGTGACCTTGGCTGCCCTCACAGCAGTGAGCATGGTCTGTCCTTGTCCAAGACAGGCAGCTTCTGACATTCTGACAACTCTGCCTCCTTGTGTTCACACCCTGTGTAGCTTCTTCCCATGGTGAGACAGAGGTGGTCCATGCAGCCAGTGGAACATGGGAGAAAGGATGCTACGTCACATCCAGAGCAGGTTATGCAAGACCTTAGCCTCTATACTGCATTCTCCTCCTCTCTTCTCCTCTCTTCCTGGGATATGCGACTCTGAAAAAGCCAGCTGCCTTTTGGAGAGGACATTCAGGCAGCCTGTGAAGAGGTCACAGGCCAGGGTGCCCAGCAGCCCATAAGAAACTGAAAGCAGCCATGTGAGTGAGCTTAGAAGCATGGCTCAGCTGAGCTGTAGGAAGACAGCAGCCCTGGGCCACACTGTGACCACCACCTTGCAAGACAGCCTGAAGCAGAAGCATTCCACTGACCTGCATCCAGGTTCCTGACCCTTAGAAACTGGTAGAGATAATACATACTTTAAATTGCCAATTGCCAAGTGCCAAGTGTCATGGTGCCAAGTGTCATGGTGTCTTTCTACATGTCCCCTCAAAGCACCACATGCTCATAGGTGGGACTTTGGGAGGTGATGGGTGATGGGTGTGATGTTAGGAGGTGAAGCCTGCTAGAAAGAGGGGAGTCGGGCCTGGAAGGATCCACGCCCTTCCTGCTCCCTTAGGGCTGCTGCCCTGCTGCACCATGAACCGTTTCTCCCCTGCCATGCTGCCAGCCAACTAAGGACTGAAACCTCTTCAAACTGTGAACCAAACTAAACCTCTCCTCCTTCAACCCATTGTGTGGGATGCTTTGTCCCAACAATGAGAAAGTATATAAGGTACCAAGCTTTGGAGTTATTTGTCACACAGCATTAAATAACTATATATTGTTCAAACTATGCCAGTGCCTTCAGTGTGCTTAACGTTGTGCTTGGTCCAGAGGTGGAAATACAATCCACACAA
Source organism: Octodon degus (assembly GCF_000260255.1). Classification (NCBI taxonomy): domain Eukaryota; kingdom Metazoa; phylum Chordata; class Mammalia; order Rodentia; family Octodontidae; genus Octodon; species Octodon degus. Next base: position 4,787,795 of record NW_004524599.1, read on the forward strand.
AGCCAATGAGAATCACTTTTAAGACTGAGATGAAGACTAGGTGACAGTCCTGCCATTTTTCTCTGGCACCACAACTATGAGTACAAAGTCAACCGAGGGCTGTGGCGTTCATCCGGAATTCTGCTGCCTCCCTACAGGGCATGTGGAAACTAAGGAAACATATCTAGTGGTCACAGTGTAAGGCAGGCTCTTGGCACTTAATACCCAGCAAAGAAGCTAAATATCCTGCAGTGCACAGGGCACCCCTACACAACAGAGACGTATCCACTCCAAATTTTCAATAGTGCCAATCTTAAGAAAACCTAGCTTTGAAACTTCTGTAACTTTATTATTTTTCCTTATGCCCAGAGTTTTCGTGAGAATTAGGCAAGTCTGGAAGACAGAAAACCTAGGATATGTTAGAGAGATCGAGACTGGGTGCTAGCAATTGAAACTCTAAATCCAGCCCTATCTGCAGCTAAAAGTATCCTTGCAACTTCCCCATTACCTGAGCCAAGTTAAACTGGTACAATGAACTTAGTATCTAGGTCTCACCAGAATTAGCATGAATTCGTTACTGAGATCCTTGGGTTATCCCTAAGGTGATGGCCTTAGAAAGTAGGGCCCCTGAGATGTGGTTAGCTCATGAAGGTGGGCTTTCATTCCTGAGATGAGCGCCCCCGAGAGGCTCCTGGCCCCTTCTGTTTCATGAACACACATGAGAGGAGGGCTGTCTATGGACCAGGACGTGGGTCTTCACTAGGTAGATGCCTTGACCTCCTGAGCCTCCAAAACTGTAAGAAATAAATATCTGTTGTTTATAAGCCACTCAGTCTGTGTGATTTTGTTGTAGCAGCTCTAACAATCTAAGACAAGAGAATTATTGTTTGCAACCCAAAAAACCATGACTATTCACCATTCATTCAAACAATATCTATTCAAATAACTGACATTAACCCTTAGGGTACATATTTAAATATGGAAATATTCCAGCATGACAAGTTAACTGCTAAAGAAATACAAAAGAGAACCAAACATCAGCTCAGGCTAGCGGTAGGAGGTGATCGGGGAATATCTTGCTCAGATAAAGAAAGGAAATTAGTGCTGGGGAGATAGCTCTGTGTCATAAGTGCTCTCAAATTGAAGGTCCTGAATTCAATCCCTTGTTCAAAAAGTAAATAAATAAAGGAAATTAATGACTTTCTTTTTTGGTTTTTTTTTTTGTTTATTTATTTGTTTGTTTGTTTGGCAGAACTGGGGATTGAACTCAGACCCTTGTGCTTGCCAGGCAAGCACTTATTCTACTGAGCCATCTCTCTGGCCCGTTTTTTGTTGTTGTTGTTGTTTTGTTTTGTTTTTTTACATTTCAGAAATTGATGACTTTCAAAGCTGCCTGAAAGTGCCAGCAAAGAGGGTAAAGGAGCCTTGTTTGATAAACAACAAACGTCTCACTGCTCAGGCCAAAGCTTTTAATATAGCCCAGTTCTTGCTATTGAGACTCAGATCACAGTGATTCAAGAATCACTTACAGGCCACTTGGGAAAGCACAGAGTAATAAGACAAAGAGGCATTGATCCAATAAACTGTCCCTTCTAAAGCACTTGAGTCATTTTCTTTCCCCGCTTTATGATCTCTAGTATTTCATCTCGAGAAATGTCTCTATTATGAAAGCAACTCTGCTTTTTAAAGCAATAAAGGAAAGAAGATATTCTTTCTTAACCAGATTCAGGTCACAGCAAGCAAAATCACTTTCATTTACTCCTGACATTTTTACGTCTCCTGTGCCCAGTACACTGTACTGCAGGAGACAAACATGCACTATTAATTGGTACCGTCGTGAGGACACGACTTCAGAAGACCAGAGAGCAGCCAGGAGCTGCCGTGTGATCGGCAGGCTCCTCCTCCTCTAGCCAGCGTGCACAATGGGACCTGGATACGCAGGGAGAGGAGAAAAGGGTAGCCGTGATTTTCCTTTCCAGAGACCTCTACATGTTCCCCAGCTAGCTCTCTCAACTACAAAATTCCCAAGCCAGGCTGGCGAGATAGCTCATGGCTCTAAGTGCCTGCCTGGCAAATGCCGGGACTCAGGTTTGATCCCAGGTACCACATGTGCCAGAACCAAAACTGTGTCGGCCACCAAAACCGGGCATGCTGGCACAGGCCTGTAATCCCAGCCCTGGGGAGGCCGAAACAAGAGGATCACTATGAGTCTGAGCTGCACAGTGAGACCCTATACCAAATAAATAAATAAATAAATCTTTAAAAAATAATTCCCAGGCCATCAATCAAGCACATCACACCATCAACTGGGGGTCCACAGAAGGTAGAGTATTATTCCAGAGATAGGAAAACAGAAATACTTAGAATCCTTGTTCTCAAGGAATTTATAATCAAATCAGATAGTCACTGACAGGAGTTGACCTCTGCCAGACCTGAGCAATGAAGGAGTCTAGAAGCAAGCAAACCAACAAGAGTTAATTCCAGGAAATTTCCCTTTAAAAAGAGGGGCTGAGAGAAGGAAAGGGTTGAACTCTACCATGTGTGCCCTCCTTGGGTGAATCAACAGCCTCTCTCCCCTCACCCGGCTTCCATATTTAGGAGAAACATGAACCATTCCTGCGAGGGTGGCCAGAAGGATTCAGTGGAATTTGGTACCATGTCTGTAACAGAGAAAGCTCATCGTGTTGGAAAGTAGAGAGCAAGAGCTGGGATCATGACGCATAAGCTTGGATTCACGGAGGAAGGAAGACGGGGCTACTGCACCCTGCACACACAGGGGCATCTGGGGCACCCAGGCATAGGTGCAGGATGTGAGGCTTCCCTGGGTGAGGAGAGATGTCAAGGAGAGACCACACTGCTCACAACTTGCATAGGCCTGATGCCATGTACAATTTCAAACTAACTACTGGGACTTACTGATGTTCAATCTTGTTTCCACAGGGCAGGTCTGTTGGGCCGAAGTAAAGAAATACAGTTTTAAAAGAGATAATCTACTGCCCTGTGTCTGGGTCAGAGGTCACCCTTGCTATGTGGTCACACCCGAAGTTCAGGAGAAAATGCATATGTCACCTTTGTCAGGCAACTTTTCACCTCTAATTTTTTTTTAACCCATGACCTTAGAAAATTCCCTAAAGTTTAATTAAAGGATTTACATTCCAACCTCTGGTGTATTGTGCTAAATATATTTGTGGGTTTGAATGTCAACAGCAACTGGTATTTTTGAATAGCTTATGCAACATCAAAGAGTAGAGTAAAAAGAGAGAGAAAAAAACCCCTCACTCACCATACAAAACAGCTGAAAGCCTGTCCCACCTTCATTACTCATTAAAATCATCTAATTCTACACTAGAAGTACTTCATTAAGAGACTACAAGTAAAGAAATATATTGAAACAATGGAAAGTTTTAAATAAAGTAGAAATATTTAACACATTCATTGAACCAAGAGTAATTGACAAATGCATATGAAAAAAATGGTTACACCTTAAGGCTTTTGATAAAACCTCCTGATTCTCTCTCTCTCTCTCTCTCTCTCTCTCTCTCTCTCTCTCTCTCTCTCCCCATCTCCATCTCTGTCTCTCTCTGTCTCTCTGTGTCTCTCTGTCTCTGTCTCTGTCTCTCTTTGTGTATCTCTCCGTCTCTCTCCCACTGTCTCTGTCTCTCCCTCTGTCTTTGTCTCTCTCTGTGTCTGTCTCTCTGTCTCTCTCTGTGGCTGTCTCTCTGTCTCTGTCTCTCTCTATCTCTGTCTCTCTATCTCTCTCTGTCTATCTCTCTGTCTCTCTTTGTCTCTCTATCTCTCACTCACACACGCATGCACACACATGTGCGCACGCGTGCGCGCACACACACACACACACACACACACAGAGCCAATCAATGGGACACGGAGCAGACCCACTCATCACACCTTATCATATACATTAAAAAAGAAGAGTCGGGGCTGCAGCTCAGTGGTAGAGCCTCTAATAGCATTCACGAGGCCCAGGATTCAACCCAAGCATAACAAATTAATTAAAAATCAAGGTCTTGGCCAAGAGCTTCCACCTCTTGAACAAGAATCCTGACCTTTGTTCAGATTATAGACCTGATGATATAATGATGACAATGGTGGTAATATTAATTATTTTTCAAGAGATTAAAAATGAAACTAGGAATTTTCAGAAAGATGCACTCTAAGTGACTTTCCCTTTGAGAAGACAGCCCAATACAAATTTATTCTAAAACTAACACCCGATTTTTCAGAAAGAAGTTTATGCTAATTAAAGTTGATTCCCTTGGTTTATCAATAATGAGTTACCATTAAAAACAAATTTCATTAAGCCCTACTCCAAAGTTCAGAACGCTCTGCTGGCATTAATTATTTAGCGGTTGTGCAGTGTATTGGGGACCCGCTTGGAAATGCCAAAGGAACACGAGAGTCATCGAGCATTTGCTTATTTGGCTTCCATGCTGAGTAGACACAAAAGGAAAGAGAAGTCAGCTGTAATGGTTGCTATAGATTGAAATGAGTGTTCCGCAAAGGCCCAGGTTGGCCCTCCTGGCAGTGGTGGGACCTTCAAATGGTGTGGCCTTGTGGGTGGTTTTAGGTCATTGAGGTTGTGCCACTGAAAGGGATTGTGGGATGCTGGTCTCCTTCTTCCCCTTCCCAACCACCATGAGGCAAGCAGTCTTCTCCACCACATACTCTCCCAAAGGCCCAAAAACATTGGGACCACCAACTGAGCATGGAATGGAAACACCAACACTGTGAATCGAAATGAGCTATTCCTCTTTTTATGTTAGTCATATCAGGTAATTTACTATAGCAATTGAAAGCTGATAAAAAAAAGTGGTGATTGTCATGTTGGGGAAATGACAGTTTGTAGGTAACTTTTGCACTATTATCTATTGAATGCCACCACCCCTTATGGAGGCCCTTTGGGCCCTGCACTCTGCTCCATCAAACTCCATCTGTAACCATATCCCAAAGCTAAGTCATCTTTGATTCCAGGCTTTTCTCCTGCACTCAGCCTACCCCACAGACCCGTGTAGCAAATTATAAAAGGCTGAACACGTGCTTAGAGAGCACGCTTGCTTTCAAGCTTGCATGGTGGTTAATTTTATGTGGGTGTTCAGATTCCCAACCTTGGTGTATCTGTGAAGGCATTTCCAGTATTTGAATCGGTAGACTTACTAAAAAGTTCACCTTCCCCACTGTGGGTCGGACCATTCAACCCTTTGGGGGCCTTAGGAGAACGAGCAGGTAGAAAAACAGAGCATTTACTCTATCTCTGAGCTGGGACATCTGTCTTCTCCTGCCCTTGGATATTGGTGTTGCTGGTACTCAGGCCTTCGGACCCAGTCTGAGCTTTATAGCAATCAGGGCTTCTAGCTTCTTATTTCCTAGGTCTTTGCACTTCTATGAGGACTTAAGACATTGGCTCTGTTGGCTTTTGTGCCTGCAGACTGGGACTGAGTTACATCACTGGACTTTCTGGTTCTAGTTGGCAGATGCCATGCTATGGAACTTCTCATCCTTCATTGTCACATGAGCCCAGACTCATGAAACATAGATAGACAGACAGACAGACAGACAGACAGAGGCATAGACATCCTATTGATCTGTTTCTGGGGAGACCCCTGACTAGTACAGTTGTGTATTCATGTGAGGCTAAACCCAGATTAGCCATTTCTCTGTCCATTAATGAATCCAAAGCTCTATGAAAATGGAAAGTGGGAAATGGATGTCCTGCAAATACCCAAAAGGGGAGAAAAACACAAAAGATCCAACTAAAAATAAGTGGTGAGAAAGCCACAGATAAAAACTGAGTGTCGTTTCCCAAGATTTACAATCACAGAACTTTAATTTTGGATAGAAGTTTAAAGGTGACTGCAGTAGGCAAAGTAAGCATGAGATGCTAAAACAAGCCCTGAAATCTCAGTGTCTTTGAAAAAATAAAAGTCTAAAATAGCAAGAAGTTCAGGAAGCTGGTCTAGCTTGTATCCAGGAAGAAGAGAAAGTGGGCTGGTGAGTAAACACCAGGCTATACCACAGCTCCTTAGAACAACTTCTTTCATACTTCTCTTGCCATCTGACTAGCGCAGCATATGTGCTCTTGAATGCCTCCAATGGTGGGCGCCTCAGCCCCAACTAGAAAGAAACCATGCTGCATACTCAGGCCTCAATCAAATGAGCAGGAACCTCTGGTAATTGCCAGGTCCTTGTCCTGTGTCCAAAAAAGGATGCAACAAATGGGGGTTAATGACGCCAGTATTGTTGGAAATGCAGGCTCCACAGCACAACACAACTGGATATGTTTAGCTCAGTGAGTTTCCAGGATTAGCACAACAGAGATTCAGCAGTGAGAAGGCCCAGAGCACTGCTGAGTACCAAAGGCTGTTAATGCCCGCCATTGTTTAGAAAGCCCTGCGCAATCAGCTCTCATCTACTCGTTCATTTTTCAGGGGTGTTGGGACGTTTTGCAATGTGTAAAATTCTATGCCCAGGTAAGAAATTCTATTGCTCATTTGTAGTGACAAGTATATATTAACTAAAATTGTTTGTACAATAGGTTTATTAATGGAGTCCCTGCTCCTTGGCAACAAACGCATACACACCCACTGTGCCCTATTCACTGCCACCTCCGTGACTATGTCTGCTCCCATATGCGATTCAGCTGCTGTACACATGAGAACCAATTCCTCATTGAAGTTACTGTAGTCACCTGTGCTCTCTGGGGATGCCTGGCCCCTTGTGGAGCGCTAGGTGTGCCTGTAGTGTAGGCTGTGACCATTCCTCGTGACAGCTGTAAGCTGTTGGACACAAAGCTGTTGGAGAGATTTTTAACTATTGATAATACACTGTGTATAGCAGGAAGTGAAAACAGAGTAATGGCTCTTGGGGAAGGCTCTAAATCTCTCCCCCAAATCCTTATTTTCTGAAGGACATTTGCAGGAGGGCTTGTACTGGACCGAATTCATGTCTCTGCACTATGCTCTTAGCATGGGCAGCAAGGGCTCTGGAAATCGAGCTGGTGGAACAAGAGTGCTGGCGAGCATCAGGGGCTTGTGGCTTTGGTAGGTGACGGGCTTGGACATGTTGCTTGCTGGTGCTGCGCTTCCCAGAAGCAGCTGGGAGGAATGAAGACATCTCCGAGAACAAATGTAGCACGAGATTTGAGGCTGGCTGCCATATACAAAATCAGCCCATGCCATCGCCTGCATTACTTAAATCTCAGTGACATTTTGTAGAAAGGTTAACAGTCTTACCAGTAATGTCATCAGAATAACATACACGCATCCACCTCGAGCATGCTGGTGGTAGATTTTTTTTTTTCTCCTTAAAAAAATAAAATGGATTCAACATTTCTTTCTCTGGCTTGCAATGTGGTACATTCCCTGGAACCAGCAGCAGCTTTGCAGGCTGTTTGAGACTAATGGCTACTAGATCTTGTCAATTCTAGTGTTCATGAGACTAATAATAAAAATATATAAAGGCATGCCTTTTGTTTTTCTAAGTCCACAGAATCTGTAAAATAGGAAATGAACAACAAAATAGGAAAACAGATTTTCTCCATAATTGTCTCAGAACCTTTGAAAGCACTCGCAAGTAAATTAATGACAGCTTTACAAGGCAGAATGGAAATCAATGTGGCCAGTTTATAAACAGTGAAAAGGAAACTCCGAGAATACTTTATTAAAACCCGGTGGCACACTGCACAGAGAAGTAGGGGCAGGTAGGCCAGCGCCCACTGCAGAGGAAATTCACTCTCACACTAATTAATCCATTTTTAAGAGAACTAATCCAGTCTCATCAACAAGACCTTCATCTGTCTTCAGTGCCCCAGCTCCCAACCTTGCTCCAATAACGTCTATTATGGTTTGTGTCTAGTTGTCCCCCAAAGCCTCATGCAGTCATGGGGCGGGAACTTCTAGAGTTTGAGATTAATTCACGATCAAGGCTGGGATTATGGGTCTTAGTACTGTTGGGATTATGAGTCTGAGTGCTACACCCAGTCTGGGGCAGCTGAGGAGAGAGATTTCCTCTCTGTAGCCATGGTTGCTGCTACTCCTTCCATTTGCTCTTGCTCTTTGCCTCCACCATGAACTGCTGCCCTCTGCCATATGCCACTCTGCCATGGAGCCAGCTGAGTATGGACTGAAGCCTCCAGTAGCTGTGAGCTGAATAAACTTTTCCTTCCTTCATTTTTAGTGTCGGGTATTGGACCCAGCAGTGAGAAAAGAATAACTGAGACAACAGCCCAATTACAACTTGAGTTGTAGTGAGGACAAATCCCATGCAAACTAGCGCAGCACCCGCAAGTGATGGGAGTTCATCATTCTTAGGGCAACGTCCTCCATCACAAAAGAGCTCCAACTGTTGCAGGGAGTAGCACGCCAGTTTTTATTTTCCCCATTAAGGCATATTTTACTTTTGACAAAGGGTGCTGTGTTCCAAAGTCTGTGTGCATCTACATCTCGGCCCTGAACCCACCATCCTTCATCCAGAGGCAGCCAAAGTACCAGGTACTTGAATGGAAATAAGCTCTCTCTCTGCATTCTGGCCTTGCTGATACAAGCGCTGCAGTGAGAGCCCACTTCATGCTTTTCTCTACAACTTGCACAACCTGCTGCCCCTCGCAGTGCCCACCAAGAACAAATCAATGCTAAGAGGCCAGCTGGCTGAGTCAGAAGCAGAACAATGCATGAGCTACAAGCACAGCATCTTCTTTTCCTGCTACAAAAGGGCAAGGGAGGAATTAGAGCTGTGAGTCATAGGGGAGCACAGGAAATGGGAAGATCCCAGCGGAGTTGTCAAGGGATCTGAGAGACATCTTTGTTATGTTCAATTTTTTACAAAGCAGCCATATTTCAGAAAGGATCGAGAGCTAGACAGCCGCCATCTCCCCTGCAGTCTGAGTCAGTGTTTGTTGTGTATACAATGACAGTGTCCCCTGGGAAGAATAACTACAGTGATGGAGCTGATTAACTGTAGGGGCCAAATGACTCATCATCAGAGTTCAGTGTTGCAGGATGGGGTGGCAGACAGACCTCATTTCCAGGGTACTTGACTTTGGAACTGGGTGAGAAATTCTGTGACATCCATCCAGTAGCCAGTAGAGAGATTAAGCCATGCTGGTAGGAAGCAGATGCTGGCTCTTCATTCACCAGTGCTATTGAGATTGTACCCAGCCCCTTTCTGCTGGATGCAACTAGAGCTTTTGTTTCACACATTCACATCCCGTTAAAGCCAACACATGTTTACTGAATGGGATAGACTTCAAGTCCCCACACTGGGAACTGCAAAAGCTATAGAAACCAGGCCTGTGTATTGAAGGAGGTCACAGAGACAGTTCTCTCTTCACTCACCAGCAGCAGTGACATTACTGTTTCTTCATGTTGGAACTAAAGGACCCAAGTTCATGAGCTGACACCAGTATATGCTTGCTGATGGGCACTAGACAGAATCCTAAAGGGATTCATGAAACCTGACAACCTGATTTAGAAATTCAGTGGAAAAGTGAAGATGGAATACAGCTGGGGCAATTTTGAAAAAGATGACCAAGGAGAAAGGCCTGTCACTGCAACCTATCGGATGAATGGCTGTAAAGCTACTGCGATTAGAACACTTTGGTGTCATCACAAAACTGAACAACTACAACCAAGACGAAAGAAAGAATGAACTCCTACTGACGTCAAGATGTCGTAGGTGACAGAGGTGACAATACACATCAATAAGGAAGTATAAGTGAATGATTTTATAAAATTAATTTCAAAGCAATGAGTAGTCATTGATGATATACGCCATCTATGATAGTTGTCTCATTTCCTGGCCCAAGATGGTCCTGTAGTTCTCTGTCCCCTTTGAAGTTAGACATGGCTGCATGACTTACTTTGGCCACCGAAACTAATCAGAAGAAATGTGTGTCACCCAAACAGAACCTAAGCACCAATGTGTGACTCACCACATTCTTTCCTCCATAGAGGCCATGATGGTAAATGTTATTTGTCAACTTGTGTGGACTGAGAGACACTTAGGAAATTAGTGAAGCACAGTTCTGAGTGTGTCTGTGAGGTGCCTCCACAGATGACTGGCATGAGTGGCAGCCACCTGAGGAGGGAGACCTGCCCTGAACAGCTATGGTCACGTTCAGTAGGCTGGGGGCCCACATAGATCCGAGGGAGGAGAAAGCCCTTCAAATGAGGTGCACACCCTCACGCTTCCTGACCCCCACGAGGTGAACAGCCTTCTACCATGCCCTTCTGCCATGACGTTTTCCTTCCCTACAGGCCTAGAAACAACTGAGCCAAGTGAGCATGGAGTGGAACCACTGAAACTCTGAGCCAAAATAAATCTTCTCTGATCTGTTTTTATCACGTGTTTTGTAGCAGCAAGGAGAAGCTACGCAGAGGAATTGCTATCTAAAGAAGCCTTCATCCACCTGTGACCCCAAGAGCCCATGATGGGCAGAACCCCTGCAAAATCATGGTGGCCATGCAGACGTAATTGTTATGTTAAAGCTCTGAGATTTGGGGTAGTTTGGTTCCTCCGTATTCTCTTGCCTCTCCTTATACACAAATATATCTCCAAATAAACTCCAGGTAATTGAATGCCTCCATGCAGAAATGTCTAAAGATTTACAAAAGGATACAGGCAAAAGTCTTTATGACCTCAAAGTATACAAAGATTTCCTTAAAATGCTTTTTAGAATTAGAAACCTTGTCTCTGAACACGTGAGATTGGGGATGGGGGTATATTTTAAATCTAAACCTAGAAAGAAGTTAAAGGAACTTCTGTTCATACTTGTGTCCATGTGAGTATGCAAAATTTTTTTGCCATCTATGAGAAAATAAGCCCTCATTGAACACTGAACTGGCCCCTAAATCTGTACTTCCCAACCTAGAGAACTGTGAGAAATAAATTTCCATTGTTTGCAAAAAAAAAAAGGAAGAAAGAAAAGAAAAGAAACCTGAAAGAAAAAGACCAAGGTATCTGACTGCATCAAATGTAAAATCTTCTGTTCGCCATTAAACAGCACAAATTGAAATGACAAGCCACAAATAAGAAAAAATATTTGCAGTGTGTGTAACTGACAAGAGACTGGTGCACAGCATCATAAAAATACCCTGAAGATCAATAAGGAAAAGATAAGCCAAAAGAAAACTGAGCAAAGTGTAAGAAGTAATGATAAACACATGAAAAAGCTGCTGAAATTGCCTCATAATTGGGGAAATGAAAATTAAAGCAATTTCACAACCATCAGTTTGGTAAAATTTAAAAATTTAATAATATCCAGGATTGTCAGAGATAGAAAGAAACAGAGACAGGCAGATGAAAAAAAAAAAAAAAAAAAAAAAGTAAAGAAAAACAAATAGCTCACCAGATTAAAGTGCTAACAAGAATGCACAGGGACCAGGGGTTCGATCCCTGGGCCTGCAGTGCCAGCCCCACCCCTGGGGCGTGCTGAGATGGCGATGGAGACTGGGCATGGTGGCGTGTGCCTGTAATCCCAGATCTTGGGAGGCTGTAAACAGGAGGATCACTATGAGTCTGATCTAGTAGTGAGACCCTGAACACCCCGTAGACCCTTCCCCAAGATGCACACAAAAAAGTAAAAATACATTGGAGGGCAATTTGGCTGCATGGAGTGAAGCTGAGGCCGTATGCACCTCTCAGCCCAACACTGAGTCTTTGCCTCAGTGCATTGCCTTCCCTCCTGCAGCCGCCCCAGGGGGTGTGTCATCAGGAGGATTCTTCTTGTTGTTAATGGCAAACAATCAGAAACTATTCAAATGTCCATGAAGCAGCAGAATAGATAATTTTCAGAACATGAGATGAAACGCTACACCAGCCCTGGAGTCAGCGTGGATGAATCTCTAAAACACGTGAAACAATAAAACCAATCACACTGCAGAAAGTCGTGTGGAATCCGGAGCATTTACGCGAAGCTAGAAACCACATGTACTTTAACTGACACATGCAGAATACAGACAATGAAATTATGCAAGGGAATGATAAAAATCTTTTGTCTAAAGAGAAAAGATAACAGGGTCAGGAAAAGTACAAAGTTAATTATTAAGAAAAGCTAATAAAGCCCAATTCTAGAACGGATTCAGATTGGAAAGAGCCTGGAGGTGGCTTCACAGGTATTCATTGTGCTATCCCATTAAGGCAACACTTCTTTATTTATGACTTCCTAAGGCAAAAGGCAGAATGGCCAGCAAATCAGTGTTTAATTCACCACATCACAGTGCTTTGCTTATGTAATAAATTTAAAATTAATAAATTCTAATTCAAACAATCCAGTACCTCCTTTGCATAACCTGGTCTCTTGAGACACTGGGCCTGACACCTGGCTGCACACTGGAATGGATGAGTTCTCTACATTGCAACCCTGGAGTCTCTGATTTAGTCACTCAGCACTGCAGCTTGATCAGAACCATAGGAGAGCGGGGCCTCAGGTTTTAGAATCTGCCCGCTATGGGGCAGAAGCTCAGGTCTTCCACCGCTTTGTAGCATTAGCCAACAGCAGCATCAATTGCTCCAGTTAAGATAATGGGAGAACAACACCTACTTTGATGAACTGCCGGAATTGCAAACAACTGATGTTTATTAACTACCCAGGAAGTTCTCTGATTTAGGGCAGTAAAAGTTATTGTTCTCCTTAGGATTGGTGAACGAAACTGTCATGTGTTTTCTTGAAGTAACAATTACTTTTCTGTAGGATCTTATGAGATGTGAACACCAAACAGATGGCTCAGATGCTAGGCATTAAAGGATGGATGGCCTGGGAGACCCTGATGTTGACATCCTCTGAGAGTGACTGTCTCAGTACCATAGCCCACCTCATACCCGTCTTCTTGCTTTCTTCTTCTCTAGCCTACTGTCTATGCTCTGAAACAGTCCAAGAATCCTTCTGCACTCTTAGCCCAACCAATTCACATACCTGCTTGCAATTACAAGAATTTATTTATTTGTTTGTTTGTTTTTGGCAGAACCGGGGAGTGAACTCAGGGCCTTGCCTTGCCAGGCAAGTGCTTATTCTGCTGAGCTATCTCCCCTGCCCCTGAGAAATTGAAATACATGTTAACATCCAAAAGAAGCTCTGCAGCCAGCAACTTGGTTGTTGGACCCCTACTATTCCTCTTTAATTGATACTATTAGCTCAGTGTGTCAAATATTACCATGGGAGTGATACATGAAAGATGCTTCTTTTTCCCTTTCTTGGCTTAAGGTGTTACAATGGAAGATGCCACATTACAAAGTTTTTTAAACTATCTCTCCCATGAAAGATAGTTTATTCTCAGATGACCGGGCTGTATTCTTTTAAGGTCTATGGTCACCATTTTGAATATCAAGTATATATTACCAAAATAATTTTAAATAATCTTCATTTTCAAAACTACCTACTAATTCTGCAAACCTTCCTTTTCTGTATGTGGGAATAGGGGACATAAGGCATCTAGGGATCAAGAGATGAAGGACTATAAGCATGAATCCCATTTGGGTGGATTTGCTCCCCCTTTTCCAATGTGTGCCTAGAACAAATGGTTAGTGTGAGCTCCCCCATATTGGATGCAAAGTAAAGCAATGCATACGAGGGGGCCTCTGTCTACAAGTCATTTCTGACAGCCTTTGGAAGAAAAGAAACAGGCTTGAGAAGAAAACTCCTAACATTGGGCAGCTCACAAGGTAATCATATGTGGAGATGCCATGTATGAGAATTCTGTGCAGAGAGACCATGACAGTCGAGGTGGCAAGGAGACGGGCAAGGCGGAGAAGAATCCTTTATCTGAACATTAAAGGGCAAGTGACCCAGGAAACCCTGAGGTTTGCCTCAGCGTATTCTCCATTCCTTGTTGCTTTCAGATCCTTGCCTTTCTTTAGAAAGCAGTGTGCCCATTCTAGGAAGTAAGCCACAGTGCACAGATGTGGAGATGAGCTTAGGGCTCCCTCTGCCAAAATACATACGACCGTATCAATTGTTTCCTAAGAAGGTATTTGACAAAATCAAAGATCTGTACATGACAAGATTCTCAATAAACAAGGAAAGAGGGAAATTACCTTGCAAGGAGTATCTACACGTATGTAGCATCGTACCTAGTATGGAAAAATTGACACTTTTCTTTCAGAAATAGAAGCACAGAATTACAACCACAAGACAAATATCAGATAAATCCCAGTTCAGGGACATTTCATAAAACACTTGGTCAGTCTCCTCAAAATTTCCCGTTATCAAAAGTAAGAAAAATCTGAAAAACTAACAGCCAAAAAAAGACAAGAGAAATAAATGATGAACTAAATGGGATCTAAAATACAATCAAGGAAATTCAAATGCAGATTTTAGTTAATCACATATTAATGTTGGTTCATTAATTATAACAAGTACACCCTATTAATGTAGGAGGCCAATAAGAGGGAAAGTTGGGTGTAGGGTATATGAGAACTCTTTCTAGCATCTTCTGTATTTCTTCATAAATCTAAAACTTTTCTAAAATAAAAAAGAGCTTACCTAAAAATACTTAATGTTGCTTTCAAGCCTTCTTTGGTGTAGGTTTTTATTTAAAATCAAAACAAGCTGAGATCTCTGAACCTCAGAGTTGGAGGAACAGAGAGAGACTAGAAGCCATAAGGAAATGAGAATTGATTTTAAAATAAAATAATACAGCCAGCAAAACTTGAGTGGAGAATAAATGCGAAATGTGTGTGTTAAATACCTCCTCTATGAGAAGAAAATGGAGTTCTATACTTTGCAAAGCAGGTATGATAGACACGGGGTTCAGAAGGCATGCCTCCCGGAAGTGGCTGGAGTTGGCTGAGGCAGAAGAGACTTACGGTGCCATTAACGTAGAACTTCCATAAATGGATGCTACAAGGCAGGAAACAGCGCAGTAGTATAAAGCAGGAAATAAGGAAATGGGTCTTTAGCAAAGGGGAAGGGACCCGGAGAGGGAGGGAGGTGGGAGGGACCTGGACAGGGAGGGAGGTGGGAGGGACCCGGAGAGGGAGGGAGGTGGGAGGGACCCGGAGAGGGAGGGAGGTGGGAGGGAGGGGAGGAAGGGGAGGAGGAAGGGATGGAGAAGAATTGAGATGTGTGATGCACGTGGACCAATTCCACAGGAGGAGCTTGATTACTATGGCCTACAGGCCTGCATTGATAGAAAACAGAATAAGGAATCTATCCCATATTGCATATAGTCCAGATTCTGAAAACAGTTAAAGAAAGAAAGAAAGAAGAAAGAAAGAAAGAAAGAAAGAAAGAAAGAAAGAAAGAAAGAAAGAAAGAAAGAAAGAAGAAGAAAGAAAGAAAGAAAG
>NW_004524599.1:4803167-4822931 GCF_000260255.1 Octodon degus
GAAAGAAAGAAAGAAAGAAAGAAAGAAAGAAAGAAAGAAGAAGAAAGAAAGAAAGAAAGAAAGAAAGAAAGAAAGAAAGAAAGAAAGAAAGAAAAAAGAAAGAAGAGGAAGAGGAAGAAAGAAGAAAGAAGAAGGAGGAGGAGGAGGAAGGAAGGAAGGAAGGAAGGAAGGAAGGAAGGAAGGAAGGAAGGAAGGAGAAAGGAAAAGAAAAGAAAGAGAAAAGAAGGGGGGCAGAGGGAACAGAGCCTCCACCTCCCTAGTATCTTCTAATTCATAAACACAACATAACTGAAAAAGTGCGGGCTACTGTGTTGCTCAGCAGAGTACACATTTCCAGTTCATTAATGCTTCGTGTACGGCACATCATACTGTTGCAATGCAGCACCACACAGAATTGGTTAGCATACTGTTGTCAGATGCTTATACAGACAGCCAACTCCAGGCTCACACTTACCTGAATAATTAAAAACGAATGATGCCTGACAGATGTTTAATTATTTCGGAATTTCACATTAGAACAATGTCAGCATCTTGCAAAATAGATTTTGATGAATAACTTAGCCACAATAAACCTTTAAAACCAAAATACACTTTGATGATCTGAGATTTTCAGATTATGAGCTCATTAATCATTCTAAGTGTTATGCCTCATCTCTGCTAGAGAGTTACTCTATACCTTTAGGGCCACAGCATGTTTATTAGACTTAAGAAGAAAGTGATT
The DNA here is from genome assembly GCF_000260255.1 of Octodon degus. Lineage (NCBI taxonomy): Eukaryota > Metazoa > Chordata > Mammalia > Rodentia > Octodontidae > Octodon > Octodon degus. Next base: position 4,803,889 of record NW_004524599.1, read on the forward strand.
TTTGTTTGGGGCTATTCAAATTCTACTTAAAATATTTTTTTAAAACCAGTAATCACTTTGCCATCTCTCCATTAAATGTAGGAAATTTTCAGTGAATTTAAAGGCAAAATCCACAAAGCTTCCCTACGCTTCCGCCACCCTCTCATGCAGACAGTTTGTGTAAGAGCCATCGATACCGACTCGTGCTCTTTGGAGACATCGATAGTGAGGCTGTGTATCTATCTATCTGCTTTAGAACACTGAGCTCCAGCACCCCTCCATGCTGCGGGTAGGATCAGTACCTGGCCTTGTATGTGTTCCCGGAAAAAGTTGAACTCCTATTACACTGTGTGTATACTTCAAGTACATGATAAGAAAGATTTTTAAATTCTTGGAATTCACAGGCCCTCATTTAAATCATCCCATCACCATCTTATAAATGCAGCGCATGAACACTGGACTGAGAGCTGCGCCCCAGCCTGCAGTCACGGGAGGCACCAGCGGAAAGGCATGCAGGGGGAAGGGGAGGGGACGCCACAGAGATGTGAGCTGATTCATGCAGAAGAGTCCTGGATGAGCTGGAGCATCAGAGGTAGCGGCTGTCCTGAATCTGGGGGACAGGGTGGGTAGGAGGCGGCACACAGGAAAGTCCCCCAGGTCTGTGCAATAGCCAAGCAACCACTCCTCCTGCCCTGCTAAGCCGGAGCAGATCTGTCCTCAGGGACACCAGGCGCACCTGGGTGTGGAGGTGAGGAGGCCACTGCACACAGCATTGAATAACAGGGGTGGATAGAAAAGGGACCCAGCTTGCAAAACATGGGCAGCCAGCAGTGTCCTCTGCATCCTGTGCAGAGTGGAAATGGAGCATCCCCCAGTGTAAAGGGTCCTCGCAGCCATGCTTCCCCTGGGTTTATTTAGCTCCTCACTAAACTGGAAAGACAGCTGCAGATCAGAGACTCGAAGGGTGGCTTTCTGTGAAAGACAGAGACCAAAATAAGCAAAAGCACTACATCAGAAGTAACAGATAGGATGGGGAGCGAAGAAACCCAGGAGCACCTGAGAGTCAGTGTTGTCGCTGAAGCACAAGGTGACGGTCTGTCCATGAAAACATAAAGTGGATACCACTGAAGAGGAAAAAAGGGACTTCCAGGGAACAAGAAATCACTGTAAAGGCTTAGTGACAAGCACAACAGAATTAAGGAGAAATGTTAACACACGCATTGGAGAAAATTCTTAGAAATTAGATCAAATATTAAAAATTGATAAATAGGAGAAAGAAGGTAAGAGAATGAGGAGGTCAGTGCAGAAGGCTCACAAGCCAGCACATCAGAATTTCAGAAACTAGAAGAAGAAATCTGAAGGGAGGCTAATTTGCTTCAAAAAGAAAAAAAAAGAACATTTCAGGAACTGAGGCCCATGCACTTCCAAATGGAAGGGTCCCCCTGAGCGCACGCGGAATGAATGAAAAGTTGTCACATAATAATTTCTCATTGTGAAATTTTAAACACTGTAGCTTAAAAGAAGACCTGATGGTTTTTAAAATTGAAAATAAAATACATACATGAGCTCAGAGATTAGAATGCTGCAGAACTTGTCTATAGCAAACTGGAGATCAAAAGGCAACAGGGGGTGACTGATTTCTAACCAAATCCATCAGGCCTTGGGCTAGAGAAAAGCTATCTTTAGACACAGGCGGTCTTAACATTTTATCTCCACGCATTTTCCCCCTCAAGCTGCTGGAGAACACACTTTATTTTAAAATGAATAAACCCAGAAAAAGATGGCAAGGGGTTGAAGAAGAGGGGATCTAAGAATTCCCAAGATGACAGGAAGTCCCCAGATGGCAGCTGTGCCGAAAGGAAGTCATCTGGATTGAGGAGCGCGCAGGGCAGAGGAGGGCAGGCTCCGCAAGGAGAGCTGGGAGATGGTCTAACACCGTTGACTGGAGGGAAAGTCTTCTCTAGTGTCTGAGATTCTGAGGATGCTTCAGTTATAGGAATAACAAAAGCAAAGTAAATCTTAAAAGGAAACAATTCCAGGGAAAATAAAAGGTTGTACAGTGTAAGAAACTGTATTTAGAATACACCATAATCTCTGGTATGAGCAAGATGACATAGTCATGACAGTCTAAGCACCAGAAGTTGATTTTACCCAAAACTGTAGCGAAGTATGAATATTTAAGGGGTAGAAGGGTGTGTGTGTGTGTGTGTGTGTGTGTGTGTGTGTAAATATTACACAGCAGAGTATCAACAATGACTAAAGTTAAGAGGAAAACTTTTGTAATTGCCACATACATACAATTACCAGAAATATGGAAGGAGGGAAGATTGAAGAGTAGAAAGTTGCTCTCACAGGACAGGATAAGGATGGATTAAGGGCATCTTTTGGTGGTGTCTGTTGTTCTTGTTGTTTTGAGACAGGGTCTCACTAAGTAGTTCAGGCTGGTCTTGAACATACTGTGTAGCCCAGGCTGGGCTCAAACTCACAACAATCCTCCTGCCTTAGCCTCCCAAGTGCTGGGAATACAGGCATGTACCACCATGCTCACCATAATGGTATCTATTTTAAATTATTTCTAGTACTATTTAACTCAATACTGTGAACATATATAATTTTGATAAAACAGAAGCTACTTTTTTTTAAAAAGCACCTTTGAGAAAGCAGTACAGTTGTAACATTAAGAGCCAAAGGGTACTTCAAGGGAATGAATAATGTTATGGGTGTATCAAAATGCCCCCCCGCAAAGTCTCATGTGGTCATAGGTGGGGCTTTTTGAAGGAGGCTAGATCTAGAGTGTGTGATGCTGGGATTAAGTGGGGCTGGGGTCAAGGGTTTGTGATTATTAAATTAGCCCACTGATTGGTTTGGAATAGGTCTGTGTAGGATTAAGGTACCCCTCTCCCCACAGGGTATGTGTGCTACCCTGCCTGGAATAGAAAAAACAGACTGTCTTTGACGGTCACTTGCTGCTTTCTGCTCCACTGCTTCACTGCGCTCTGCCCTCCATGGACCATTTCTCCCCTGCAGTGCCCTCTGCCTGCTTCCCCGCCTTGGCGTGAACCCACTATTATGGATTCAACCTCTACAAACTGAGAGCTACCATGAACCTTTCCCCCTTTAACTTTGGATGCCAGGTATTTTTGCCTCAGCAAGGAGGAGAGTAGCTAAGACAAAGGAGTGTGGGAACTCGGGGAGTGGGAAGAGAGGGCCAAGAGGCCCACATGGGAGCAGGAGTCTGGGCACAGTGAGCACAGGGCCTTGGAGCAGTGGCCTGCCTGGGTGTGGGAAGTGCCGATGCTGGCAACGCCAGAAGGGGCCGGAGCACCACTGCACGTGGAAGGTGCCTCAGAGATAACTGCTACTGGGCATGCTTGGTGCCAAGATGGAGTGCTGATGGGAAGGAAAGACACACGTGGAATGTTCCCAGTTCCCGACCATTGGTCCCACACGGACTGATTTATCGCTTCAACACACTCTTCCTTTTCCTAATGAACTACAGCTGTCTGCACGTTTGTCACAAAGCTTTTTGTGTCATTATGGGTAAGAGTTCTGGACTCAAATGTTTTTATCTTACTTCAACGAAACAAGTAATTCAAAAGTTTATTCCCTATATTCTTTTCATATGTTTCTAGACAGAGCTGAAAGGGATAAAATATTTCCTATCCAGCTACATATTTTGTTCTCCATAATTTGATCATCAATGTTATTTTTAAAAATATAAGTTGACTAAGAGGCACGGCAGTATAGGATCCAAAGCAGACTCAAAAGTAGACCTGGACTTCAATGAGCCTCATGAGAACCTATTTTTAGTCTTTGTCATATGACTTTTTAATCAGTCCTGAGCACTGGTTCTATCATCTGTAAAATGATGGACTCTGATCTACAAAAATCTTTCTCGTCGCAACATTTGATGATCAAAACTAAATCTGATGTATGTTTTGTGAAAGTTGAAATACTGGGTTCCATTCTTTGAGAATTAACTGTGGGAGTTTCAGAGACACAACCAATACGTCAATAAATAACAAGTACTTAATTATCCCACTTGAGATTTCCTTGAGCATATATTTAGGTCTCCCTGTGTGTGATGACAGTGTAGATGCTGAGGTAGGCGGTAGAGACAAAGCTATAAAAACTATACACCGAAGCAAACTGTTCCCTCCCATAGACAACAAGTGAATCAAGTGATGGTATTTTACGTTCTGTGTCCCTGGCTCCCTGCTCTTTTCCCTTTCGCTTTCTGCCATTCCCATGGGCCCACTGCTTTACTGTGACCTCCTTCTTACCTGTCTTTTTTAATTCAAGCACTGGTTCAGTGACTGGCATCTGCAGTCAGGCTTTCTATTGTGACTGCTTTATCAACTCTCTGAAGCAGATTTCACAAAATGTGCTCCACAGAACACTGATTCCATGAAGTTTTTTTGTTTGTTTTTTTTTTTTTGGGGGGGGGGGAAGGGTCTGCAGGGTGTCAGGGTCTCACTACTAGATTTGACTCGTAGCTAACCGCCTGTTTACAGCCTCCCAAGAGCTGGGATTACAGGCACATGCCACCATGCCCAGTCTCAACTGCCATCTCACCACACCCCAGGGACAGGGCCAGCATGGCAGGCCCAGGAATCAAACCCCTGGCCCCTGCTCCTGCTTGCAGGTGCTTTAATCTGCTGAGCTATTTGGCCAGCCCTCCACAAAGTATTAACTGACATCTTGACAAAGAATTCTTGATTTAAACTGAGCCTCTACAAGCCAGAGAGATAGCTCAGTAGAATACACACCTGCCTGGCAAGTGCAAGCTCTGGAGTTCAACCCCCAGTATCTCAAAAACAAACAAGCAAACAAACTGAACCTTTAAAAAGGTTTCTTTAACTGTCTGGCTTGTTGACCTTGTGTGGTGCTGATGCCTAATACAAATGTGTGAGAGGAAGATGCAGGGCCCCCAGCTCCTTGGCCACACAGTCTTTCCTTCTTGGACCAGATACTCAAGCATGTTTCTCATCATATATTTGGGGACAACTGCTTTAACGAGATTCTTTCAAAGGTCATTATTTTCTTCATGTGTCCAAGGAGGTGTAACATTCATGACCACCATGTTACAACAGGCAAACGATATTTGCATTTTATATGTAACAGGTGACCAAGAACATGAGTGGAAATAATGAGTTTGTAAGTTTTGTAGCAAAAAATATGGCCAGGTGCCTGTTTAGTATATAAAGCCTTAAGTAGGGAACAGGGTTAAGCAATTAGCAGTGCAATTTTCTGCCCCAGCTCCAAGAACAGAAAGTAGTATTCTTTGGTCTCCCAGGACCACTCACTCTGTCCTCCTCGCCGGCAACAGAAAGAGACCACAAAAACTAGGCTATGTTATTTGCTCCTATTTTTGCTGATGATTAGAGTAGGTGAAATTACAGGCTGGAAATAATGTTATAATTTTAAACAGTCTGACCAAAAATAAAATTTGTAATGACAATGAATTTAGCCATGAAAATATAGAGTTCTAGTTGGAATACTGAGTGGAAAAAAAAAATCACACCAAACAGAAGCAGCGTCAACAACCAGTCCATCGTTTAGTTGGGAAACTCTTAGTGCTCAAGAGCTGACTACCATAAGAGAGAAAATAAGTACCTCTGAGATAAGAAGCCAAAGCCATCAATATATGTGAAGTCATAAAGGTAGTCCTTTGTGGTCGCAAACATAGATTTAAAAAGTATTTCAATGGATAAGTACCAAGTGGTGGAAGATCAACACAGTTCTCCTTCATGGATCTGTTTCCTAAAATGTGAAAATGCACATTTGTACGTGTATGTGTGTGTGTACTTGTGTAAGTGCAATGTGGTCGGGGAGATGTGGGTGATGGCAGCAGTGGGCGCCCTCGATCCTTCCACAAATGGCATTGCAGAAATCAGGGAATGTGGGGGTAAAAGGAGAGCGCGGGAGGTTTTGGCTCGACACACACCAAAACCAGATGTTCATTTATTGACTAATGATGTTATTTAGCATTAAAAATAACATTTTCCAGCTAAAGAGTTGCTAAAATAATTAAAATTCATTTAAAATTCTGTTAGGAGATGAGTTTTCTTGACTAGAGAAGTGGAGCAATAAAACGCTTCACGTATTTTAAACTATGAGAAGGAATTTAACATTAAGCCAGCTCTCAGATTTATCTGAGATTAATCCCAAATATGTCTATTCAGAAAGAGATAACTCTTGATTGGCACCACTAAATTGGGCAAGAATTAGGGAGGAAAATGCTAAGTTTAGATTACACAGCAGGGACCAGGGAGATGGCTCAGTGGAATAAGTGCTTCCCTGGCAAGCACAAGGGCCTGAGTTCAACCCCGCTTCAGGGAAAAAAAAACAAAAACAAAAACAAAAACATTTATTTAGGAGAAAAAAGAATATACAAAAGGTTAGCTGTTGACGCTTAAGTGATAAGTCAATGGGCAATAACTGCACTCCTCCAGACTAATCCATGCATTTAAAAAGCTCCATGAAACAAGCTTTAAGAATCCTTCTTCATGAACCAGTCTGAAATCTGTTTCCATCTGTGTTCATCCAGTTACCCGAATTCTACCTCCCGACCTCGGCCCATGCCCACATGTGGTCCAGCTCCTTCCTCCTCTACTGAGCTCTCCAACTTCCGGCCCTGGGAGCTCAGCCTTGGCCTCTCGTCCACCTCCATCTCAACATTTCTCTCCTTCTTCACCCCCCAGTTGCTATCACAGGCAGGCAGATTCAGGTAGACACACAAGAATATACAAGGAAACCTACTTTCTTTACACTTCATGGGAGAGCCAAGATGTAACACAACCTGTGCCAAGCACATTTCTGTCTCATGAAATTCTAACAAATCCAATTTAAAAGGTTAATAGTTTTCAAATCTAATAAACTCCTGATTAATTAAAATGCATGCAGAGTAATTGTTTCAATTAATTAAATGTTTAATTAAACCAAGCTTCAGCCACTTTTAAAAATAGCACATACCCTAACTTAGTATACACAGTATTTAGGACATGATTTAATTTCTGATTTTTTTCCCTAAACTTAAAGCACCTTTAAATCAGAACCATAAATACATGTACACTGAATATAGTTAGATTCAGATTATGCTGTAGATTTAAATGACACAAGAAAATGGGCTGAATCAATGTCACCTCCAGGACTCACAGGGAATTTATTTAAATTTCAACATTCAGTTAACCACATCTGTAAACAAATCTTTTACACTAAAGAAAGCTTGTACGGAAAGATCCAATAGTACCCCTACTGGAATGAAAATTGACACAGGGCCTTGAAGGGCAGTAGACATCTAACCAAGGGGAAAGGTGCAGAAAGCACACACAACTCATGCTGCAAGAGCAAATGGTTGAAGTTTTTCAGGGAACCCAGCTGTGACCAAGACTGTCACTGGTGTCAAGGAAAGCTCTGGAATAATGTGTGGTATTTCTACAGTGCTTCAAAAGACTCAAGGCATTCATTTCCTAAGAAACATGTGCAAAAGGTGCGAAGCTCCAGAACTGCTGACCCACATAGAGCTGGACGGGTGCCCCCACTTCCCTCTCCAGGCTGCCTGGGTTCCCTCAGCTGTGCCCATGGGTGCTCCTCGTGTGCCTGGGAACACCAGCACCTCCATGGCTTCCGTCTACCTATGTAAGACGCCAAGAAATCTCCCCAGGTGCCTCCAAAGGCCCGTGTCTGCTCACAGTGCAGCAAGTTCTCATCATGTCTGGCCTCGCTGTGGTGAAGCCCGGGCGCACATGAAGTTTGGGGACACAGACTCCTGCCGTCTTCATCCTGCTTTGTCCTTCTTGGGTAGATTTTAGAGGTGAGAGAAATGGTTTTCTCGATTATCACATGGTGTCAATCCATTCACTGTCAGAAGCACAGAACCACTACATGTTCTCAAAGTATTTCTACTCTGCCTAACAGAAGACCAGGTAAATATTTTTCATTTCCCAGACTACAAAAAGGAAGGTATTCTCCAAATTATTATGTTGAACAGGTAGACAAAATCTGGATATCAAATCAAATAAATTAAAAATGAAAAAAGTATTTATAAAGACAATAGTTTCATGTCCCCTTTTTAATGTCTGTCCCCCATTTTTAACAAAAGATGAAGGCCTCTGGAAGTGCTGTGGGGCAGGGCAGCCTTAACACAAGATTCTGAAATCTTTGTATTTGTGATAAAGGCATTACATGCTCAAGCAATGGTTCCCAAAGTCCATGTTTACGGTTATTGACCGAAGTTAACCTGGGGTCCAGAGTAATAATCCACTCTCAGCCACAAGTCAGAGAAGTCAAACTTCTTGTCAAATTTAATAGACAAACAGAACATCATCACAGTGAATGAAAGAAAACACTGCCCTTTTTTCCATTCAATAGCATAAAGAGAGATTTTTGTTAGTGTTGTTGTTGTCATACACTTAAAATTCTTTAAGTTCAGCCAACTTACTGGAAACTAAAGAAAAAGATCACTGTGATACACAGATACAGTCAGCACTACAGACTTTATACAAATAAGTCAAAGATATGGTACCCAAATCCAGAGCTTCCTGAAAATTCCATCATATAACCCACCAATTTACTCAATGTTACATTTCAGACAAAATAAGGCATTAAAAAAATCTTATATATAAAACCGAACCACAAAACATTGTATTTACTCAAAATACCAATGGATTTCTAGAAATTGCACTCACAATGCTACCAAAACTAGATTTTACAGATTCATAAACATGGTTAGCTACATCTTGGGGCTTCAATTCATTGGACCATCTCCCACATAAACTTTCTCCTCATACTTATGTGGCATACATTTTCTCTAAGTCAACAGTTATACAAATAAAATCAAACTTCTATTCAAAATAAGCATCAATTTTTCCTCCATAAGGAGATAGGAACTGGCCCCCTATAACTATTTCACGCAACAAATACTTTATTACAAACAAGTACCCTTAGTGAGGCCCTTTTCTAAGTAACAAATATTTTAATGTTGATCATTAGTAAAGGGTTTTAGACAGCAAAAAGCTTTTCTCCTCTAGTTTTGTGAACATTCTATTATTCCAAACCTACCATCTGCTAGAGTTTCTTCTCATAAATATATACATTCAACTGCCCCTATATCCCAAAAAGAAGTCCACTAGCTCAAGTCACTAAGCTTAGGCTTTTATTTGAGATAGATTTAAGAGCTTCAGTCTATTCCCAAACGGACTTAACTGCAGCAAGGACAACGCTAGGCATGAGTTGCACTCTGCCACCTCCACTTTGCACGCTGAATAGCCCCTCAGTCAAAGCATCAGTTTCACACGACCCTGGCCATCGCTGTGCCTGGATTTCTTTCTACACCCTGCAGTTTTGCACAGAACTCAACAAAATACAACGAAAAGCTCAGGTTCTCAGAACTTCAAACCATCAGCTACAGCATCTCACTAATTGTTTTTGGGTTTCCAGTGCCACAATTCATCCCCAATTGTTATAGGATTAAGTTAAATAAATCCTAATAAAATATTTTAAACTAGAAATATACAGCAGCTAAACAGAACCTTGGTTGGAATAAGGGGTGTGGCTGATTAAGTTAGTTAAAAACAAAGTAAAATTAAGATGTTTTCAGGAAAACAAATGGAAGTTCCCACGAACAATAATTTTGTTCTACAAGAAATCCATTCTCTTCAGTTCTTCTCAGAGAAGCCTGAGGAGAAAGGGAAATAAACACGGGAAGAAGACAGACGGTCTTATTCTGCCATGCAGCCTACTTTGATGCAAACTCCTCAAAGTTTCCTGTTCTCTTTAGTAAAGTGGTGAAACAAGTATTCCAGGGAACAGGCCTGGTGTCCCCTTGACAGGGAAGAACACACTGAGGGCAGGTGTCTCCATGCAGCAGCAGGCCTCAGGATGACATTAGCATAAGAGAGACAGCACCTGAAGAGGACTGGGCTCCAACACTGGAGTACGAGGACACAGACTGCAAACGCAGGGTGTGCAGTAGCTCTCCTCTCTCTGACTGTGAAGGGAGGAGTCAGCTTGACCCGAATCGCCACCCAGACCTCTACTCCAGCACAACACTCCACACTCTGGGGCTGGCTGGAGGGCAGCAGGCAGTCCTGCCCCCGCTCAAGGAAGTCTCACAGCTGACAGAGCCCCCCTGTGGCCAAGCTCACACAGCTCTGCTTCGGCACCTCCTAAGTATAAAACATTTTACCCAGCAAGCCAATGCCTGGACCAACAACATACAGCCAAGGCCTTTCTTGATGCCAGGAATGGTAATCATAAAGAAAGTAAATCATATAATTTATAAATTACCTAACTTCAAACACAGCAATATGTGTCAAATTCCCTATTTGCAAACTGATTAAGAAGGAAGTGCCATACAGTCCAGAAATTCATGACAAACACACTGGCAAAAACCATACACCATGAGGATGACAAGGCTCGAAGGGACGAGGCTGACAAAGACAACCCCGAGGGTGACCTTCTTAGACACTAGTAAGTAGATCCCCAAGGGCAGGGAGCTGAAGTACAGCAAGCCCAGCAGCCACACCAACACCCGGATGGAGGTCTGAAACAGCAGGGACGTGCAGTTCCACACAGTCCAGCTGTGGGGCACGGTGGTGACGGAGTCGAAACTTGCAGGCCTATAAAACTCCACCACAGGAGTGGAGCTCAGAGACGTGGAATTCTCTCGCTGCACCTCCATGATGGTTATGACCAGGCAGTTGGAAGATGTGTGGGAAGGGCTCACGAGGGACGCCAGCCTCTTGGGGGTCAGCAGCAACTCTGTGGGGTTCTCCGGCAGGCACTTCTTCACTTTGCCTCCACAAGTCAAGTTTACCAGGATGTTGTTGTCATCGGGCAAGCTACTAACTTCATCGTCTGGCAGGCATGTCTCAAACCTGCAGAAAGGGCAGACAATGACACCCTGCGGGGAGTCCCCGAAGTCTATGATCTTGTAGAGGCATTTGGCACAGACCCTGTGACAACACTCTAGCACTTTGGGTTTCCTCTGCTTCAGGTTGTACCGGTTGTAACAAATCTTGCACTCGAGCTCGTCGGAGACCTGAGCCTCGGCAGGGTCCTCGGGCAGCTGGCTGGCCATCTGGAGCAACAGGAACAATTGTGCAGGTGTCTCTAGCTGAGGAACAACTGTGATGAAGGTGTCCCTCTGAGCATCATATCATCTGGATCCGGCAGGGAAGAGCAGAGAGAGGAGCTGGAATAGTGGTGAGAAAAGCCAGGCACTGTCCAGGCATTTTCAGGTTCTCCTTATCACTGTCCCAAGTACATCTTCAAAAATCCACATGAAGGATCTGCAAAGAAAAAGAGAGATTCCAATACAGCAAGCAACTCACTGAAAAGGTGTTGTGAAAGGGCTTCATGGGATTTTCTGAATGGCACACACTGGAAGCAACAGACTTAACAGGTTAAATCCTTTCATCTCTTCACACCTTTCTTTTCCCAGAACAGAAAAGTGTTATCTCCATGCTTAGCTGTTTTGGGCCACAAAGCTAATGAGAAGAAACTGAACATCCTAATGGGTGTGAAGACTGCTGCACAGCATGCGTCCACATCATCTTTCAGATAGAAGAAGTCTTCTCTCCGAAATTCTGCCCTCTTGGAAAACAGAGTGGGACATATATCAGATATAAACTAATTCAGAGAAGCGTTGTGTTAAACAACAGTTGCTTTTGAACACCTTCAATAGCACTTTACAGGTACTTTTGATAGCAGAAAACAGAAAAAAAAAAAAGAAGAGGGCCTTGAAGATAAAGGTCAATAATGTGTTTTTAGAAGCACAGAGAGATGGGAACGTTTTTAAGTGGAGCAGACGGCTCTCACTTTCCCAGTGTAAAGAAATCTGTCACATAAATGTCTTTAATGTTTGACTATTCAATTTCAAAGTTTTTGTTCCACTCCCAGTCTTGAAAACCATAGTGGTGCATATGCCGTCACATAAGGCAGGATTCAGGATAAACTGCTTCAACAGAAGCACCATAACCGGGTGAAGTCTAGTTCCTGAGAAAGAGAAGAAAACACAGGTAACACATGCACAGCCTTTGCTCCACACAGAAAGGATTTCTGTGCGGCTATCAAGAAATACTCAGTGCTCACCTGCGTACCTATTTTATTTCATGTAAACTACCTTTCTGTGGTAAACAGAAAGCACAGTGAAGTCCAGTCCCGTGACCGATCACAGCAACATTAGCACCGCCGACTTGCGCCGAGCGGCTGGAGCGTGGCTGCTCTGTGTACAGCCAACTGTCAATTTTCAGCATTAGTGGAAGGGAGCAGCAACGTGGGAATCTTCCAAATCACTTTCATTTAGCTTTAATATATGTGGTGTTTGGGGTAGTAAATCTGTCTTAAATTATGCTTTGCTTGGAAAATATCAAAATGTATTTGAATTTCTGAGCACACCCCAAGCAATAATAGCAGAAGGCTGTCACAACATTTCTGTAAAGCAGAGCGCAGCTACGCTAGAATTTAAAATTTGGTATGGATCACACCACAGTAACAGAAAAGAGGTAGTAGGGAGCTAAGCCTGGATGGTTTTTAAGCTCATGAATAACTGACTTGTATAAACACTTTATCTTCCTTTTTATTTAAGACTTGGGCTAATTTTTAAATCGATTTTCTATCCCACTAGAACGTATAATGGATACCAATGGTAAGATGCATACTTGTGGCAAAAGAAAAGACCATCAGTAGAGTACCTGGTGCTAAGCCAAAGCATCTAGGTAGGATTTTTAAAAATAGTTTACTGTACATAAATTCCTATATATCAAAATTGCCACCATGAGCTAATATCTATTGTATCTAGGCTTACACGTAAGAGAGGATACACGGACACAAACATCAAGGCTTCTTTTCCCTTTCCTTACATGTCCAGTAAATATTTTCCTCATTCCCAATCCTGATTGTGTTGAGGCTCTACATAGCCACATCACTGCAAAATGTGACTATTCCACAAGGCTGTCGAGTTTAGTTTTGATTTTTTCCTCTATGGAATGAAGAGTTCCACAATGGCAGCCAAGGAACCAAGCGATTTATCCCAGTCATCACCCCCAGTCCGCAGCCCGAGGCAGCACACCGGCGATCTGTTTCTTGGACAGCTCCCGTTCAGCCCCTGCTGGTCACAGTGCTCTTATAGCCAGCCCCTCTGGTCACCGGAGCTGACCACAAGCTCATCCAAAAGAACCACACAGTACTATGTGCTCCTTGAGGCTTCTTCCCACTGGCTTCAGGCCCTTCCAAATTCCGGCATCCTGAAGCCACCACAGTGGGTCAGCAGCAGCAGTTGCCCCGCAGTCATAGAAAGAGCTGAGGTAGGCAGGGCTGCGTGGAAAGCAAAAGTACGACCAACACCTCTGTCCACAACAACATCAGAGAAAAAGAGGGCAAACAGTCAGTGAGGAAAACAAAGCACAATTCTGTCTGAAGGCACAGAAAGCTAGACTACACAAATGCACACCCCATCAAAGGTTCACATGTGAGAACATATCACACTGTCAGCGTCTGACAGTCAGCGGGCCACGTTCAGACTTCTGCACCTAGCTTCCAGCCACAGGAGGAAGAGGAGAAGAACAACTCTACGTTGGTCCAGCCACCATTTCTGGCTGCTAATCCTGAAAATCTAAATTATTTGCTCGACAACACTGAGCTGCTATTTGAAGCAGCTTTCATTTTCACACAAATATCCCATCAGACCTTTGAATGCAGTAAGATACAGTGTGATGCAATCCTAGTGTTTATATTTATAAAAATTCATAGGGGGCTCCTTAGTAACATGCAAAGAAAAGACAAATATTCAAATACCCAAACAACTAGAGCTCCAAGGTCAACTCCAACAAACCCTCTGCATCAACCAGAAGCTGACGGGCACCGCTGGGCAGCCCTGCTGGCGGCCTTGAGCCCTGGCAGTATCCTTGGCAATGAGGCTAGCACAAGTGTCTCTCCCTGGAGTGGCAGAACACAGCACGGAGACGGCGTCTCTTGAGAAGCCAGGCTACCAGCTGCTAGAGTCTTAAAAACATTGGACCTGTCACATGTGACTCTATGGCCCCTCAGAGAACCTCAACCCGCTTGTATTCTTGGAATAAACCTTCTTGTCACAGGTGGGGCTTCAAAAACAGTGATGTGGGACTGGTGAGATGGCTCAGTGGTCTAAAGCACCTACTTAGAACAAGCTCAGCAAAGCACAGGGACCGCGGTTCAATCCCCAGCACCACATGCCAGCCAGCCCCGCCCCCTGGTGGGCTGAGCTGGCCACACACACACACACACACACACGCACGCACGCACGCACGCACACACATTAAATAAATAAAAATTTTAAAAAAAACAGTGATGAGTTCTTTCTGCTAATATTTATTTAAAATTTTGAATCTGTATTCAAAATCAAATTGGTCTGTAGGTTTTTTTTTTTTTTTGCATCTACTGAATTTGGTATTAAATGTGTACTTATTTTGTAAAGTAATTCAGTACTTTTCACCTTCTTCTGGAAGTTTAAATAATGATGAAATTATTTGTTCTTTAAAGGTTACTTGAGACTCGACTGCAATTCCACATGACTGCAATGCCACTCTCAGGAGTGGATCAAGGGGGCTGGCCAGGTTAGCTCTGTTGTCTAATGCACCTTCTTGAGCAAAATCAGTCAGGGGTAAGAGACTGCGGTTGACCCCCAGCACCACACGCCGCGCCAGACCCACCCTTAAGGCAGCCTGAGCCAGCCAAAAAGAGAAAATAAAAGAATCCTTCTCAAATCTTTGTGCTCTGAATAACTACTACGAAGACAACAATATGCAATGTATTAATTATTGTAACTGTCCTACTAACCTGTTTTGAAACTGTTTCATTGCTATTTTATTCCTTTTTCTCATTAAAATGAACAAAAAAAAAGAGTGGATCATAGCACCTTCCCATCTTTTTATGACTATTGTCCTATTCAAATTTTCCATTTCTTCTGAGGCCAAATTTGGAGAATTTATTTGGCAGAGAAATAAATTCACTTCTTCTAGTTTTCCAAATTCTGTGCCATACAACTGAACAAATTATATAGTTTTTCATCTTTTTTGATTTTTTTATTATTGATACTCATCTTGCTGCGCAGCTCGGACTCATAGTGATCCTACTGCCTCAGTTTCCCCACTGCTGGGATTACAGGTGTGCGCCACCATGCCCAGTTTCGAGGCCAGCACAGCTCGCCCAGGATTCTGGGGCCAGCATAGCATGCATGCATTGAACTCGGGACCTTGTGCTTTCCAGGCAGGGGCTCAGGCTACCATGGTATCTCCCCGGGCTTGAATCATTCTTCTATATCTGATTATGTTCCTTTTCTCACCTGTAGTTTTCTGAATTTTTTTATTGTATTAGTTTCCTAATGAAATTAATTCCACAATAGCCACTTACTAATGTATTTATTTTATTTCATTAATTTCATCTTTTTATTAATCTAATTTATTTTAACTTGTTTTGTCCTTAAATCTGTATTTCATAATAAAAGTAACCTTTATTTGTAAATAATAAAATCATCCAATACTGTAAATTTTCCACTAGCTATAGCTTTCCCTCCCTCTTTCTCATAGATTTTGGGTTAAGTTAGGCTCATTTTATTGATTTCTTGATATCTTATCACTTGAGTTTTGGTATTTTACTTTGATACAAATGTTATAGAGAACATTTTCTTAAACTTCTAAATAGTATAATTTCTTTTTTGTTACATTTTATTTCTTATGTGAATGGGTTATAATCAGAGAACAAGAGCTATAAAAATCTTTCCCTTTGAATTTATTAAGATGCTCTTTCTGGGGCCGGCCAAATAGTTCAGCAGACTAAAGCACCTGCGTAGGCAGAGTGCAGCAGCTGGGATTTGATCCCAAGTGCCATGCTGGCCCCGCCCCTGGGGCACACTGAGACAGTGATTGAGACTGGCAATGGTGGCGCGTGCCTGTAATCCCAGCGCGTGGGAGGCCGAACACAGGTGGATCACTGTGAGTCCAATCTGCGTAGTGAGACCCTGTGACCCTGTAGACCCTGTACTAAAATTCCAAAAAATTTTAAAAAGATGTTCTTTCTAGCCAAGTATATGATCAGTCTTTCTAAATATTTGAAAAAGGAACGATCTGTCATCAAGAGACATGATTATCTATTAAATTTAACATTTATTGTTTCAATTATTCTATCTTAAGGTGTATATATGGTTAGTAGAGGTAGAGACAATTGAGATGAGTTCATTAAAGGGCCTCAGCAGAAGACCCTGGCTTTCTTCTCCAGATGGTCTACACAAGTTACTCCACTACCTTCACAATTCTGCGTCATAAATGAGGACTCTGTAGCTAATCTAATTTTTTTTTAATCATAGGCTATTTCCTCTGTCTGGAAGCTTCTAAGACTCTGCTCCTTACTAACAGTCCAAGAACTTTCCCAGTATATGCAGAGGTGTCCCTTTTCATAATCTTGCCTGGAATTTAATGAGTCATTTCAATTTACAGGCTAAAGTCTTGATTTTTAAGCTCAGGAAATTTGTTTCTTATATTTATCTAATTATTGCCTTTCTTCCATCTGCTCCTTTTTCTTTCTGGCTCTCCTATTACTCACATGTTCTACTTCCTGCATCTATTTTTTCTCTTCTGATTTCCATTTTGCTTTATATTTTGTTTTGTGCTTTCAGATTCTTTCACTTAGCCAACAAGGCTATCAAGTCGAGTCTTAAGAATCAACATCTCCTTCACTTACTGAAATGTTTTCCTGGAAAGTCACATACTGCATTTCATCTCTAGAAGCTCCGTACTGCATTTAAATCTCCATACGTACTCGCTATTTTTGTAGGTTGTCATCTGTCTCCAGCTGCCACTCTGAAGCACTAAGCATGTGCTGTGTCTGTCCTTCTCCTTGGCTATGATGACATCCTTCTTTGTGATATTGCTGGAGTTCTGGGCTGACCGATGGAAGACCTCAGTGACTGCAATTCTATGAGTGGTGAGAAGCTGAGTGGTCTAGCAAGACAAGCAGAGGGGTGCTGCCAGGGCTCTGCTGGCAACAAAGGGAAGTCCTTCTGCTCCAAAGCCCAAGGATGGAGAGAATTAAACCCAATGGTTCTTCTTCTCCTTGGTCTTTTGTGGTGCACGCACACACACACACACACACACACACACACGCATGCACGCACACACACACAAGATGTGGGTGATTTCCTAAGAGTCCTCCAACCTCCATCAAATGTGTTCTGCTCCTCCCATGAAGCACACAAGGTGCCAGACTTCAGAGCCCTCCCAGCCCAGAAGCAACCTCCGACTGCTCCCAATCCCCACACCACCCCTGCTTCACAAAGCTCAGGGTCTTGCCTGCCCTCAGGGGTCTGTTTGCTCCAGGACTGATTTGGGTCAGGAGAGGTACACAGAAAGAAGAGTTGACAGGGTTGGCATAGTTAGCCCCTGTAACTTGACATCTTCCAGAGACCTTGGGAACTATAGTCCCTGTGAGATGCTTTCCAGGTATTTATCCAGAAGCACCGGAAGATGTCATGAAAGTTTAATTTGGAAAGAACCTTGGCAATACTACTAATCATATTTAATGCTTATTATATAATGATGAATAACGAATTGATATTCATTCCTAAGTTCCTATCTTTTTAAAATTCATTTTTTAGAATTCTCCCTTTCATAGTTTTGTTTCCCTTTCTGTGTAGCGAACTGCTTAACACCTAGGTATATGAATTCTCCTACTTCTCTCTTAACTACTCTTCTTATAGAAAGCCTTTCCATTTTTACATTTTAATTCAGAATTATATTTCTATATTCCAGTTAGCATTAAATAAGAATCCTACATATCCTTCTATTTTTAAAAATATTCATTATTGATATATGTTTTAACTTAAAACTGTTTGGAGTATTTCTTATTTGGCCTTTGGACTGCTTGGGGTCTTCTTTCTAGTTTTTCATCATATAATTCTATTTCAAAATTTAAATGTATTAGTATGTCATCTTACGTAAATATGCTTTGTCCTGACCCCAAACTAATGTAGTAAATGGTTTGCAAATATGACTGCACTAATTCAACAGCCCTGAACAAATGCCTTTTGCAATGTGACTACTTCATCCCATCATCAGATGCAGGGATCCTTCTCCCATCCTTCAGTCTTGGCTGTCTTGGGACTTGTTTAGACCAACAGAATGAAGGTAAAGCACCTCTGAGATCTGAACCCTGATACAAATGGACTTGACAGCTTCTGCTCTCACTCTCTGGGAACCCCAAGACCACCATGTAAAAATCCCAGGCCCATCTCCTGAAGATGAAAAAACACAGAAGCACAAGAGAAACCCAGCACCAACACCAGTGAAGTGCATAAGACATACACACTGCCCAGCCTCAACTGTACCACTGGGACAACCTTTGTGACTGCATGACCCCAAGTGAGACCAGCAGGGCATCACTCCCACCAAGCCCAAAAGATTACACAGAATCACAAGCAAATAAAATATGGGTTGTTTGACACCACTAAGTTCTCACATAGTTTGCTTTGTGACACCTGGTAACCAAAATATGTTACTGTCTCTTTCCAAAGTAACCCAAAATCTTCTCTGGCTATTGAAGTTGTTTCCCTCATTTAACAGTATGTACATTCTCAAGGGCCAGCCAAAAAGTTCAGCGGATTAAAGCACCTGCAAGCAGGCACAAGGGCCAGGGGTTCAATCCCCAAGGCTGCTAAACTGGCCCCACCCCCAGGGCACACTGAGACAGCAATTAAGAATGGGCGTGGTGGTGCATGCCTGTAATCCCAGCTCTTGGGAGGCTATAAACAGGCGGATCAATACAAGTCTGACCTAGTAGTGAGACCCTGAAAACCCTGTAGACCCTTCCCTAAAATAAAAAACTAAGTAAATAAATAAAATTAAATAGTATGTACATTCTTTCCGAAAAGACGGTCTTACCCACCGTACATTTTTGTTTCTGTTACAAGTCATTGGTCAAAGTAGTTTCTATATATTCTTCCAGGCATCAACCTTTACCATTTTAATGATAACTTCTGTTAATTAAGAAAATAGAGAGACGACCCAGGCCGCGGGGTCCTGGAAAGACCC
>NW_004524599.1:4825284-4839373 GCF_000260255.1 Octodon degus
GCCCTAGCTCAGGCCTTTAAGTGGCTGCTTCCACAAAGCTGTCAGCCTCAGGTTGCTGGAGTTCGAACCTCACAACTCGCCCGCTGGCCAAAAGTGCCCTGAAGGCGTTCAAAAAAAAAAAAAAAAAAAAAAAATCCTTAAAGAAAATATCCCTAAAGAGCTCAATCATTTAGAAAACAGTGCATAAGCTCCACAACATGAAGGGCAGTAATAATTCTCACTTACAGATGTAAGCTTGCCTTTGGATAGTAAGCTTCTTCCTCAAGATTACAACAGGAATTCAAATATAACAGAGCTAACCACAAAACAGCATAATCACTGTGATCCAACTGGTTGTTTATCCGGGGCTCTAGCCTATATTACCCCATTATCCACTTGAATTAATTTATAGATTTTTGGTTGACTTCATTTTCTTCGAAATATTTCATGGCCAAGTTTCACTTAGCCTTCATCATGCCCCTGGAGCCCATCAGCCACTTCAGCTCGGCATTAACAGGATAGATTACATTTTTCTGCCTCCGAAACCACAACTGCCAAGTGTCACTTCCTGGATACTCCTCCCATTTTGGAAAGTAAATATCACAAACACTGCTCAAGATGGGGCAATAAATTTCAAAGGGCTCTCTTATAAGAAAACCGACGAGAGCTAAAACATTATGTTTATTATCTACGGTTGCTGTTGTTAAAGACGGAGCTAAAAGGCTGCTTCTATGTTCAATTTCTTTTTGGACCAAATGGAGCATCACTCTTCAAACATTTTCATTTCTTGATCATCAGTTTTTATGACATCCTAAATTCTTCAACTAATAACTCTTTCACCAATTACACATGAGTGATTCCGGCACTTACAGAACCATTCTTCTTTATGAATATCAAGGCAGAACATTGGTTTTTGAAGCTCAGCAATTGATAAATTATACACACTTGCCATCTCTCTAATGTCAAATCTCTCACAAAACCCCATGCTCCTAACCTTCTTAGTTATGGCACTTGGGTCTCAAATTAAGCTTAAACACACATGTGGCATCTATCTTCAAGAAAGTCTAGTTTTTCCTTATAGGGATTCAGAAGTCAGTTTCTGTTAGAGCTTGAGCCATAGTACTGTTAATAATTACTGCTAATAATAGACTTACTAGTCTCTGACTGGAGTCCCAGCTACCATTTTTCTTTTCAGGAACATTAATAATATTTAAATTTGGCATAAGTGATCATCTCAGAATGAAGGCCTCTGCTATGCTTTTTCATTTTCAAACAATCCTTCCTGCAATAATAGAAGGCAGGAAATCTTAAAATAACAGACCTAAAATATTTCTGAGATGAGATGTCAAGCACTCATTCTTGAAGTACAATGGCTGCTTCTACAAGAATTTAACCCGCAGCACCAACAACTGTAGAAGTTTCTTGGATAACATCAGGAACAACTTCAGAAAGCCTCCCTCAAAGATTAAAACTTACTGTACCCCTCCTCCAAGACCAACTAGTTTAATCTGACAGGGAATCATAATCTATTCATCAGTTAATGACCTAGAAATCTAGACTACTTAGTTTTGAGAGAAGCTTCCGTATACACGTATCATGAGTAGCAATTGCTCATGTATTACTTGAAGCAATTTTAAGTCAGTAAAGGAAAAAAGAATGGGTCTTCCTACACCAGCTCTAGATCTCCACATCCTCTTTCAGGATGCCAGCATGACCAGGAGAATGACCACAACTTGTAGGCAAACATGAGACAGGATCACCTAGCATCTTAAGTCAAGAGACTTGAGAGTTGGCTCTGACTTGACTAAGATGTGGCCTTGAACTCAGAGATCATCCTGCCTGACAGAACCGGAGTGCAGAGTCAATGGAAATCACTTAGGTGTAGATATTTTGCATAAATAAGCGCTGTAAGAACACTATGAGAAATTTAAAAATTTGTTGCCATTGGTATTTTCGAAGTACTCCAAGTGTTTTGTTAAACAGCTGGCAGAAAGAATATGCATTAAACACAGCCTCAGAAGTTACACTGGTTTCTGTCTGTAGCCAGTACATTCTGCAGCTATGTTTAACACATATTCTTTCTGCCTACAATTTAAAAGGCTTGAAGTACTTCATATATAAAGACATACTTTAAGATCACAGGTTGGTAAACATACAGCCTAAATTAGCAAAACTGACTGAGTCCTCTTAAACTAATCTCTGTCCCTTATTAATTCCTTCCTCTACCACTTTCCTTGGCCAAAGTTTTAAAGACTCTCTAAACTTATTCATGATAAAGTAAAATGTCTGAAGAAATTGACTGCTATATACAGCCAAGGAATGTCCCTGAAGGCCCTTGCAATAAAAGGAGGGTGGAGCTATTGAGAGGCAGGGCCTAACCTGAGGTGCCTGGCCAACAGGCTGCCCTCTGAGGAGGCTGGGACCCCACTTCACCCTCTCCATCTTTGTCCTCCGGCTTGTGACATAAATGTTTTTCCTCCTTCCCTTACATTTGAAATTTAAGATGTCTAAGACTTACCTTTCGATCCTCACCTCTTTCCCCAACCCAACACGTTTCAAAACACTTTTTCCCCATCAAAATACACTGCACTAGCATTCTCTCAGTTTTTCAGGCCTCAAACTAAGAATCATCATTGATTCATCCTCATACCTCACCCCTCACATCCACTGCACTGCCATGTCAACTATCTCCAAAATGCTCCTAACAAAATGTCTACTCTCGTTCCATCCCCATGACCAACATTCTACCTAACTCAACTTTTCCTAGTTTATGTTCCTCTTCTAATCTGGTGTATGGCAGGCTATTTTCTTTGCAATAGCCAGAAATAAGCTTCAAAACACCCAAGTGCATTATATTTACTGCTTCTAACACTTCAGTACTTTTCCATTCACAGAGATCAAAAGCCTCAGTCCACACAGGAAGGCTCTGTACAACCAGCCTCTGCCTCCCTCCGCCGCGTCTTGAGCCACTGTCCGTGTTGCCGTCCCAGCACACTGGCCTTTGTTAGGCTCCCTAACAGTCCCCTCTCCTGCTCTGGACTGGTTCCTAATGTGAAATGTCACATCAAGCTTGTTCCTTCTCATAGCTCTGAAATGCGAAGTCTCCCAGGGGCTTCCTCCTTTCTCATTTTCACAGTTGCTTACCCTTTATTTTTTATTATACCATTCTGCTTAACGAATTGCCCCAAGCCCAATATAGTATGAACTCTAAGAATAAGAATAGCAGAGAACCTCTCCGCTGCCTACCGTGGCAGCACAAGAACCTACACCAGCCAGCACAGGGAAGGTGCCAAGGAGTGCCACCACAAGGGTGAGAACGCTACCTCTCTCCAGCATGCCTCCCCTTCACCCATCTGCAGCAGCATACATACCTGAAGACAGAACTTTGTCTTGGTAGACACCCTTAGATATATTCTGTGGCTTACATTTTTAAGTTCAAAATCGAATGCTGCAAAGTTTCTGTAAGGAAATATTAAAGTGACTGAACTTGGCACGAAATCTTTAATCAATATATGCTATGCAAAAAGATTCGGAAGCTGTAGGCAGCACAGCGGAAGCCTCAGTGCACAATGAACAAACAAATAAATTGCAACTGTAGCTTAGTCATTTAAAACATTATTTTGATTAATATTTGTTCATAGTCAGCTTCTAGTTTAGGCTTCTCAAAGGTATCTGTTAATAGAAATCAGAGAATAAAACCACAGTAAGACTGTGTCTGTAAACGTCCAGATATCAACCTGAGGTTGTGTAGTTTGTCCTTAAAGCTTTTACTCTTTCTCTAGATGTTTATTTATATGCTAAGCGAGAGTTAGCGCTGCAGTGTCTCAATGTTGACAGCTTCCACATAATTATAAATACAGTAAAAGCTAGACAGATATTTTTGCCATAGTATTCTTTAAAAAAAGTCACAAACCAAAGTATTTTTCATCTAGTGACTCCTGAAAATTTTGCACAGTTCCCATAATTCACATGAAAACATGTATTAGCATCTCTTCTGCAGCATTAATAAAAATGGCTACAAGGCTCTACAGAAAGGAGAATACTCACGCCATCAAGGGGCAGCTGTCCACTGACCCAGCCCACTGTGACCAGTCCAATTTATGTAGTGCTTCAGCTACTGTGGGCTTCAACTAACAAAGGGCGAAAAGATTCTAAAAGAAAAAAATCACTCTCTGATTCCACCACATTTAATATACACCTAATCCAAGGTTAATCAAAAGAAATAGAGATCACACTGTATTGATTTTATTTGTCCCGAATGGCTTCTCTCACCAGGCCTTTCGAGGCAATCCCAGTGAGTGTGTCGCTGTGCTAGCCAGCTCCGTAGCAGAACTGACTGACCGACACATGCTCAACTGGGAAGATAACGGGAAGGTAAAACCGTGCAATTTTTTTAATGGAACAAAAATAATACTTGCATGAAAAGAAAGACTGTTAGGGGTGATAAGTTTATATTTATTACATGTGAAGGTCAAGTGATTTTGTTGTGTGACAGGCATACCAAGCACTTCGCTGCCAAAGCAAACCCAGAAGAGGGTTGCTTCCTTTCCAATCGGCCCAGGGAACGTATGCTGGGTTTGGATGAAGATTTTAAGTTGAAAAAAAAAAAGTTCTTATTTTTATAGTTGAGAAAAATATAGCTCAGCTGTTGGAAAATGGTCAGAATTAGTCTGTGCAAACAAATCTTCACAGAAAGAAGCAAAATTTAAGAAATTTTTTTGTAGAGAGTTAAGATATGCAAGAGAAAGAATCCTACTGAGTACAAACACAAATCACTTAACAAAGCTACATTATGAAAACTGTTATTAGATGATTTTGTCCATGCTGGGAACATCTGATGACAGAGCACTTCCACAAACCTAGGTGATGGAGACCACTCCCACGGACCTTGAGACAGCCCAGAATTCAAGAAACAGTCAGGTGTGGCGGCACGCTCCTGTACTCCCAGCAATCAGGAGGCTGAGGCAGAAGGACTGCTGAAAGCTCACAGCCAGGCTGGGCTACATACTAGTTGAAAGCCAGGCTGAACTACATATCAAGACTCTGTTTCAAAAAAAGTAATAATAATAACAAAATAATGCAGGAAACACAAGACAAATGACACAGGCACTGTTCTCAATTCACTATGGTAATGGTAGTTATACTGTAAGCTTTTACAATGTAAGAAATATATTGTAAATCATGATAAGAACATAGCATAATAAATTTACTACCAGTAACATGGTGGTTTAGTCAAATCATTATTAAGTATTATGTACTGTACATCGTTTGTGCTATAATTTCACAGGACTAGCAGTGCAGTGGCTTCGTTTCCACAAGTGTTACCACGAACACACGAGTACTGTGTTGTGCTAGGATGTTGGGGTGCTAGTGTGTTATGGGGCAACAGGAATTTTTCAGTCCCATTTTCACCTTATTGGACCACCATCATATATGTGGTCCACGGTGGATAGAAATGCCATTACATCATGCATAAATATGGTCTACAGCCAAGGATCGCCAGTAAATACTAGGCCAAAGCAGAAATAGGACATAGCAAAAAAATAAAAATAGACACTGCTAGGCAGCAACTCTCGAAAGGCTTTAAATCCACCTTCAAAATTTTGTCACCGATCAAGTAACAACCACAGCTCCATGAGTGACATGAAGATGCTTGGACAAAACCTACAGAAATGCACTCTCTTGTCCTGGCTCTTATTTTCAGTTGTAAATAAATAAAGAAGTTTGCACATCTTATATGTGGTAGCAAATATAGAAATAAGAATGCAAAATCTCAGAGTTAAAGATAAAATTCTAAAAGTCATCTGCGACGTGGAGTGTGCCTAAGGAGAGTCACATGAGGAGAAGACACTCTCTCAGGCTTTCACAGAGAGCACATTGGCCAAGCAATGGCCGTGACTCATCCACATGGCTGCACTGACAAAGGTTCTACAGTCTGAGGTACAGGATCTCAGGATAAATCCTGAGGGCATTTCACTGACCTTCTCAAACCAAAAAGCTACAACTCTTGTTGCATAGGTTCTGCTTTACCTTGGTCTTAACCATCCAGTAGAAAAGTATGAAGATGAAATATAGGAAGTAAAGCCATGTTGTTATGTTGAGCTGTGGGGGACTCACGTCAATAATTTCTGACATTGCCAATTAAACAGAAGACCCAATGCTATTATGGGCTTCTGTACTCTTTTAGAATATTTTGCTGAGTTTACACACCTATAATATTCAACAACGGAACTTAAAAAAAATTGGGGTATAACTATGAATGTCCGTTTTGTATCTGTGTATTCAAAGTGGTTGGGATAGATATATAGTTGCATTCTCTTAATGAATAGAATGATTTTTTCTAATGGTGTTTGTAAGTAGGATCACAAGTCTGCATCTTGTACAGCAATTAACCACTAAGAAGAATATATGCAGTGTATTATTTGTTGAAACTGTACTTTTGATTTGATTTGAAACTGTCTCATTGCTATATGTTTATCAATAAAACTTTGAAAAGAAAAAAAAATAAAAGTCATCTGCATCTGAGAATAACTTAGGTCATGAAAATAAAGCTGGATTCCCAAGAAAGTTAGTTCTGAGAGAAAGACACTGACAGTGCTGAGGACATCAACAAGACTTCGGGGACACAGTTAATGGATTTGGGAAAGAAAATGGAGGAAGGAATCAAAGAGGACGAGGGAGACTAGCTCAGCCCTCAATCCCAGGAGAGATACATGACAAGAGGTGTCAAAGTAGCAAATGGGTCAACAACATGAATATTGGGAAGAGGCTCATGTTGCCACAGAGGGGAGACAGGGTACAAGGGGTTCTGGGTGAGAGCTGGCCGGGGCAGAGAGAAAATGCAGAGCACAAGACGTGATCAGTGAGAATAACAGAGAAAACAAAGTAGGAAAACACTTGAACAGCCAGTGGAATATGAATAAATCAGAAGAGAGCATTTTTCTATGTACAATAATGTTAAATTTGGGCTCTTTAATGACATCCACTGGTTCCACCTGGCACTAATGAACAACCAGGATACACTGTATCAAATGCCAGGCAGCAGGCTCAGTAAATAATAGTACAAAAAAAAAAGAATAGTACATTATGAAAATTTAAGTGTCAGTTTTGCTTAACAACAATGACAAATACGTTAACAGATATTTAAAATTAGGTGAAACCGTAGGAAAGAATCCAATTTCTTAACTTGAAAAACAATATTTTCTTACCTACTAAAACTGAACACTGTAGCATCATTGATTTCTGAGCTACAGATACAGACTACTAAGTTACTGCATAAAAACAATACAACTGAGACAGGGAAACAGTGCTGCCCTAGAGCACACGCAGCCTTGGAAGTGGCACGCGGCCGCAGTGTGGCTGCTGGCAGTCACAGCCATAGCACGGCCTCTGGCCCGCACAGTGCCTGGGTGTAGGACAGCTGAAATATCAAATATGCCACAAGGTCATGATTTCATCACACTGCTTAAAAAAACCAAACTCACCAACCTTGGAAGCAACTTGGCGAGAATGGATAAAGGAAAAGATGCAATTCGTTCTACCTTCTCTTTACACAGTTTGATTTCTGCCGTCTCTGAGGCAATCAAATAACTAATGGGGTAAAATCTGAATGTACAGAAGCATTTCAACTCATAAACAATGACTGGCAGAATGCTAACATTACTTCATAATCTTTAGTAAAAGAAATGATCTAGATCAGGCAGTGGTGAGTAACTGCTGGGGAGCCCGATCCGATCTGGTGCATAGCGGTACCGGTGCCGTCACATCCTGTCATTTACAAATTATCACAGGTGGCTTTCCTTCTACAATGACAGGGACTACACAGCCCTCAAAGCCAAAAGCATCTAGTATCTAGCCTTTCAGAGAAATATGATAACCCTTGATCTAGGCAAGAGTTATCAATGGTTTCTAAAACCTGAAGGCAAAAATGCGGGTGGGGGAGTGGGTGACATAAAGATCAGGCCAGCAGCAGCGTGTTCACCAGGAAGCTTCCTGTGACTAACAGAGGGACGAGGGGCCATGTGTCTGTTGGTTCTGGGCTGCAGTATGCAGTATCGCCACTACCTGGCTGGGGATGGGGGCATGTACGCGTAATCCCAACATTCCGGAAGATCCAGGTTCAAGCCCAGCTTGGGCAAACTAGTGATTTAATGAGACCCTGTAGCTAAGTTTAAAAATAAGTTAATTTTTAAAAAGTACACTTTGAAAAGGGATGAAGATACAGTTCAGTGAGAAGATTCTGGATTCAACCCCCAGCACCACCAAAACAACAACTACAACACAGAAAACCTGATCCAACCTCATTTCTCAATTGCCAGTGCACAGTTGCTGAAACATAGGGGACAGAAAAACAAATAAATTCCACCAGCGTTAAAATTCACACTGTGGGAAATTTCACAGAACAAAACATTTGGTTTCTTCAATAACGAAATTGCAAGGAAAAAAGAAGGGTGGAACCTATTGATTAAGAGAACCTTAAGATATTTATCAGCTAACTGCATATATTGGCCCAGAACTCAAATTTTGGGATTTTGAGACTAATCTGCTAACTAGGAAAAACATTTACAAGACAATGCAGGATATCTGAATTCCAATCACAAGCATGATAATAAGAAACTGCTGTGCTGTTCTCTGCTGGATAATGGTGTTGTGGTTAATTTCTTTAAAGGCGCTCCCCTCATTGTTTTAAGTATGCATACTAAAGTATTCGCAGATGAAATACTATGACATTTGGTCTTTGTTTCAAAATAATTCAGCAGGGAGGGGACAGATAAATGAGGCAAGACTGGCCATATGTCGATCACCGTTGAGGCTGAATGACTGGGAGAGAGGAGTTCATTATACCATTTTCTCTACTTTTGAATACATTTTAAATTATTCCAAAATAAAAAGATAAAAATAAAAACAATCAGCAATGCTTTCCATCTACTTTCCAGCATTTGAGTCTGTGGAGGCGCCACTTCTCCTCTGCTCATCCACCAGAGAGTTACTGAACGCTTTCTGTCACACGGGCCTTGGGCTAGGTACTGGCAGTAGCCTTAACCTCCAAGGGAAGCACAGTGTAAAAGTGGAGCCACCCAGGAGCTCCACTCTTCCAGCACTTGACAGGCTGCTGCAAGGAAGGAGCCCAAGGGCACCCAGGGAAGCAGAGGGGGGCCGGCCAGCCGTCCTCTATTCCTCATTCCTCCTCAACTTCTCTTCAATAAGGCTGATCTCTCCTGTTTCCTTTCTCTAAGTAGCTGTTTACTCTGTCTTGTAACCCAAGGCTTCTCACTACCCCTGCCTTGATTCTACCAAGGGCAAACACCAGATTCCACCTCCAATCCAATTCCCCAGGCCGTGACTTTGCCGCACAGCTGTGACAGCCCCCAGCCTCCCAACCCAGCCCAGGGCTCTGCAGCTCTCTCTCTGCTCTCTAGAAAAGAAACAGGCACCCAGGCACGCGCACAGGCACACGCACAGGCACGCGCCCAGGCACGCGCACAGGCACGCGCACGCTGCACAGCCCGCACAGTCCTCAGCCCGCACAGTCCCCGGCCCTATGTCCTCCGTTCTCACCCGCAGCTCACCTGGGTGGCTGCATGGAATAAAGAGCCACACACCGCCCCCACGCCGAGGAACCCACCAGTGTGGCCAGAAGGAAAGGGATGCCCAGCAGGCAGAAGACCACCGTCAGGATGAAATTCAGGCACAGCAGGGATAGAGAGAAAAGAACAACAAGGAAAAACAAAATAACTGCTTTCCAGTCAAAATGGCATAACCATTAGCCACTGACAGAAATTAGAGAAATGGGACACTGCAGTCTTTGAGACTTAAAGGCTGTGGCAGAGGGCACTTTCAGGCAAACATTTCAGGTGGGTTTATTCCATCCGTGACGTTTTGTGGCTACTGCTGTGGCATGTTACTTTTGCCTAATGTATGATGTGAGGGTCACTCGGAAGACAGTGGTGGATTCAGACAGAAATGCTTGCAGCAGAACGTCCTGCTAAGCCGCTGCCTGGGCTGCTAGGGGCAACACTGATTACCCGTATCTCCAGCGAGGGCAACTCCAGCTCTTGACAGTTTAGGACACACAGGCAGTGCGTGGCAACACCAGAGAAATGCACTGTGTGAAGGTGAAGGCTGAGGGCAAACCCCCAAATCGGGCCAACCAATCCCAGCAGTCCTTACTGAACAGGCTCTGGGATCATGAGTATCACTGGGTAAATCACCTAATCTTTCTGGGTCATGGCTTTTCATCTGAGAAATTAAGACTCTGAGGTGACAGCCGAAGGCCGTTCTGCTCCAACATCACAGGGCCTTTCAGTATGTACGGGGTGTCAGCAGCAACTCCAGTGACGACTAAGCGTTTCTACCCAAAAGCAAAGCTCTGGTGTCACTCTTACTACCCCACTTCTCCTGGGGGAATCTTCTTCTTAGGATCTAGTACATAGAAGGCAGCTTATCAACATTAACTGTTATTTGTGTAAATTACTTAGGAACATATTGCTATAGAACAATAATAAAACGCATGCTGAAAATTAGAAAATGGTGCTTTGAAGTCAGAGAAAAGATCTGGGTTTGAATCTCGACTCTACCAATCACTAAGGATATGACCTTGAACTTGTTTTGTGTGTGTGTGTGTGTGTGTGTGTGTGTGTGTGTGTGTGTATTTAGGACAGGGTCTACAGGGTCTCACTATGTAGATTGAACATAGTGATCCACCTGTGTTCAGTCTCCCAAGAGCTGGGATTACAGGCAAGCGCCACCATGCCCAGTCTCAATGGTAGCCGTAGCATGTCCTGGGGGCGAGGCAAGCACTGCGTGCCGGTGATACACCTCGGTCACTACACTGCCTAAGGAGGCACTCTAATCCGCTGAGCTATTCAGCCAGCCCAGAACTTGTTCTTTAAAACACCTGAAATCTGTTTCTTAATGGTGACATAGAGTAGTACCGATATCACAGGTTTATTGGAAAAGTTAAGCAAAAATGAGATATATATATATATATATATATATATATATATATATATAATGTCTGATTAAACAAACATTACTTCCTTCTTCCCCACCTGGTCCTGGGCCTAAAATTCTTATGGGTGTATCTGATGTCTACCACTTTCTGGTTTCACCCTGAGTTTCTATTCAATATTTGCCTTGTATTATTAACAGGGATTCTCTCCTTGACCAAACTTTAATGAGGCCTCTCTGAGCCCCCTTCTCAGGAGGTCTCCACCCTTTCCCTTTAAGAACAGCAAATGGCAGCATAAGCCATTCCATCCACCACCACCACCCCAAGACACTTGAACAAACACTACATAGGTTGTACCAACTCAAGGCCGCATCCCAAGATGTCCTTCACTACCCTTCGAATGTCTGCCTGAGAAAGCTCAAGCTGTTCAAATAAGACTGTCTACTCCAAGCAAAAGTAGTCAGTAGGGCCCTGACTTCCCTTTTCTAGAGCGTTTATTTGATTGGTAACTGAAAATCTCTTCCTTGACCCTTTGAGACATAAACCTCCTACCTGACAGAAACATCTCAAGGACTTGCCTCTTTGAAATGCAAACACCTAAAGAGATACCTCTCCTATCACCCATTTCTCCACAATACCAGTCTTGTTTTATTGGGCCATTTTCAAAACTGCCTCTTCTTCTAAAGCCATGTTTATTTATCCTTCAAATAAACACAATTAACAAACAAACTACCTAACCACTTAGACCTCCCTTAGCAGCCACTAGTACCTCGCCTTTAGCACACCTAGCATTCTGCACACCCAGCTCACCCACGTCCTGTTTAGGTGGAGCTGAGCTCTGCTTATGCAGGTCTCTGTGCTCTACTGCAGGAGTACTGAATAAAATCTGTCCTGCTATTGCCACAAGTGTCTGGTGCAAAAATTTTATTTAGCGTTATTCACTTAGTAAACATTTATTAATTGCTTCCAATAATGGTTAGTATGAAAATGAAAAGGCCTCAAGGGCTCATGGCCAGGACTTTCGGAAGGCGACTGAACCATGGAGGTAACACCGCTGACATACTGGGAGATGGTGTCCAATCAGTCACTGGAGACACAACCTGAAAAGCACTACACTGACTTTTCTTCCTCCCTGCCTCCTCCCCTCTCTCTCTGCTTCCTGACCGCCATGACATGAGCAGCTTACCTCTGCCCAACCCTCCCACAATTCCTTCCTACATTGAAGCCAGCCAACTAGGGACCATAATCATGAACCTGAATGAGCCCTTCCTCCTTAAAGTTGTAGATCACAGGTACTGTGTCCTGATGACCAGAAAGCGACTAAGATAGGTGTGGGTACCAAAATAAGGTCATTGCTATGACCACCTGAACATGCGGTTCTGAAGCCTTTATGACTGGCTTGAGGAGGAATTTGGAAACATCTCACAGTGTCAACTGTACACCAAGCTTGACAGGAGATTGGTCAGAGCTCAGAAGACCAGAACGCTGACAAAAGTGCAAAGAGATCTCAGTTGGGAACAAGGATTCCATTAGCAGTTGGGCTACAAGCTATGTTTGTTTGTTTGTTTACTTTTTTTGAGGTAGGTGTCACTATGTAGTGCAGGCTGGCCTTAAACTCACTTATGTGCACCAGGCTGGCCTCGAACTCATGGCAATTCTCCTACCCCAACCTCCCAAGTGCTAGGATTGAAAGTGTGTACCATCACACCAAGTGCAGTGTAGAATTTTGAGGCAGCCCAATGTTTAGGCTGTGGAATGATTACTGCCAGATTTTAGTCAGGTTTACAATAAATAAGGAATAAAAAGTGCATTTGAAAAGTTTGCAGTTTCCCCAGAAAAGTAGAGCCTACAAAGTTGGGGTACAGGACAGTTCGCTGCTAAAAAGATTAATATTTTTTTTAATCCAAGTACTTGTTATCAGGACAACAGTCAAGAATGCCTTGAGGACATTCTAGAAATCAGCAAGTCCTCACCCTTCCCAGGCTAAGAGGTACAAAAGTGTAAGACTTTTCACTGAGAAGCAAGCCCTACACCCTATCTCAGAAGGGTCACTTATAGAATTTGTCCTCTGGACCCCTTAACATAGCACTCAGCCTTCCAGGCACTCAGAGGTTGCTGCAGTCACAGTCCAAGGGGGCCTGGATATTGCCAGAGCTGACAGTAGACCCTGGGGTCATCCACATGGTGCTGGTGTTATGGACATGCAGAATACAAGAGCTGTGGGGCAGTGTGCCCCAAAAGGGCAGCACATGAAGCTGTGAGAGTAAAGCCAGGAAGAGTGAAGACTCCAGAAAGCGGGAGAGGCCAGGATCATGAAATATCTGAGGAAAGTCACAGGCAGTAAGCAAAGCCTCCCAAGAAAAAAGAAGAGCTACAACCTGCAAGGCTGTAGGGCAGGATGACCCAAGCCGTTTGGAACTTACATCTCACCACATCTTGCCCAAGGTACTGCCAGAGTCCAGGCTTGCTTTGGTATCATTTTTTGTGTCCCCCTATTCTTTCCTTTTAGATTAGGCATGTTTACCATACACCACTGGTTGTTAGAAGTGTTTAACTTCCTTTCTGATTTTTACAGGGGTTCACAGCTATGAGTTGTCTTTGGTCTCAGAGGAGACTGATGACTTGGACTTTTCAGCAATGTTGGAATTCTGAAGACTTTGGAAACCTTGAGACATGGATAAAACGCATTTTACATAAAGAGATATATGTGACTCTTTTGGGAAATAGGGCAGAATGTTATAGTTTAGATCAAGAATGTCACCCAAAGGCTCCAAAGCTGAACTCTGGGAAGGTGACTGGATTATGGGAGTACTACAGCTGGCTTGCCATGTGGTGGAAGGGCCTAGGTAGGAGATCGGTGCAGATGTGACCGGAAGGACATGTTTCCCCTTCAGCCCCTCTCTACCTGCCCTGCTCCTCCCCTTCAGCCCCTCTCTACCTGCCCTGCTCCTCCCCTTCAGCCCCTCCCTACCTGCCCTGCTCCTCCCCTTCAGCTCCTCTCTTCCTGCCTTGCTCCTCCCCTTCAGCCCCTCCCTTCCTCCCTGCTCCTCCTCTTCAGTCCCTTCCTACCTGCCCTGCTCCTCCCCTTCAGCCCCTCCCTACCTGCCCTGCTCCTCCCCTTCAGCTCCTCTCTTCCTGCCCTGCTCCTCCCCTTCAGCC
>NW_004524599.1:4839938-4840463 GCF_000260255.1 Octodon degus
TCCAGAAGATTTTTGAATCTAGCAGTTAATTGGAAAGATTCTCACCCTGACTAACTATATATACTGATACCTGTGAAGTAAGCAACTGCACTGAATATGGTAATCTGTAATAGTAGTTTCATGCATGGAGTACCTGTCATTCTGGTCTTCTGAATACGGGTTGCTTGTCATGACATGCCAGTTGCTGCTGTGCTGTCTCTTGGGTAGATGATTGTTCAAAAAGAAGGGAGTAGTAAATGAAGGCAAGAGACAGGAAAAGGAATGTTGCAGGACTGTCATGCTTCAAGGTTGTATATGGTTAGATTTTTGGACTTATGTGTAAACATAAGAATTATATAATTCTTTAAGCCTATTTTTTAAATATATTCTAATTTTAAATGTTTTTCATCATATTCTGTAGAGACTTAAAGTTCAGCATATCAATATTTGATGAAAAATACCTGCTCCATGTTATGCCTAAAATGTTTGATATTCAGGCAGATAGTGAGGTTAAGCTTAACAGCCTACGTTGTATGGTAATAACAA